>NW_027111978.1:232120-299585 GCF_000696795.3 Halyomorpha halys | reverse complement strand
TAGAAATTCTAGCTGTTATTGTTGAATACATATTTGAACCACTTTAACAAAAATATACGGATGTGATTATATATAGTATGGTATAATGATAATAAAATACCTTAAGATCCTGGAACAATGTTACTAATTCATCTTCATTCAAGTCATAAGGTATATTAGAAAGATAGGCCTGGAAGGGACCAGTTGTTGGCAATTTGCTTTCATCAAAAGCAGTACTCCTAGATGCTCTTGGAGCTGTAGGGAGTACAAACTTTCCTGACGCATTGTTGTCATGATGAGTGTCTGAAATTTAAAAAAATATATATATATATTTCCATCTTAGTTATAACATAAACTAAAAATAATTAGAAATTAAGAAAAAAATGAACGGTGAGCAGCTTATCCTATCTGCACAGAATGAAATTACAATGAGGTATTGTTACTAATCATAGTCTGAAAACCTGACCTAAAAGAAGCATTCTAATATTTTAAAAAACAAAAAAAATGTTACAGAAGGCATAAACAATTTTTATTTTTTATTATCATGATCAAGTAACTTAATTAGCAGATAAGATATAAAAAATAATTAATTAATTAAAATAGCGAATATAAAATGCATTACAGCATTTCCTTTGTACTATTTATTTCTTACTCTTCTACATACTTGACCGCTCTAAGGATAATTGTGATGACATTCATTTATTTTTATAACATAACAAAAGTGCAACAAATATTTTTTTTTAGCCCAAAAAGTTTGGAAACCGTTAAATCTTAATAAATTCCAATTTATTACTAACTATTGAATGTCCTGTTCACCAATTTTGACACATTCATAAACAATATTAATGAAGTGCTTATAAGTATAATTATAAGCATGTTCATTGTTCTATAATTTTCATGGAAAAAGTTCTTTTAAAAAAAGAACATATGGTTGGTTTAACTAAACTCAAAATTAACAAAACTTCTGTTAAACAATACTAAGCAATTAGTTACATTGACTGCCAGCTACGAGGATGCTCTTAGTTGGTGTTCTTGCTGTGGATGGGTGAGACTATGAGTTTTATTATAACTTGTATTTCACAATATATATGACTTTCATCATAACTGCGCAAATATAGCAAGTGAAAAAATATACATTTTAGATATTCTATGGAATAAATCAAATGATTAATCTCTATATATAAAAAGTTATGGATATAGATATAATAAGTGAAAGTAAAACCAAGTCATGGTCGACGCCCAAGAACAAGTCTTATAAATGACAATTAAACTGTCAAAAATGTGATTAACACCAGTACACTATTAAAAATCCTGACCTAAGTAGGAATCAGCTATATAAGTGTACAATCAAATATCACAAACCATATTGGTTTCAGTAGTTAGTGCTCGAAAGTTTCCGAAGCTATAGTTAAGAATTATAGGAAATGGGTTGGAAAATCACCCATACCCTAACCTATAGTCAATATTTGTACCAGTCTGATTCTTTTTTGTTCATTCCCTTAAAACAATAACTTATAATTAATATTCTTATAAGAATAGTAATTCTTAAGTGTGGTATGTATAACTTCAAGGGTAAAGGCAAAGTTTGATAGAGATATTCCTTTCACCATGTTTTGACTGCAACAGTTGTTTTTATTGGTAGTAATGAAGCGATTTTAAAATTTTATGAAGTGATTATGTTGGAGGAAACATTGACAGGACATTTAATTACGGATACTAAATAAGTAATAAATAAAATTAAAGCAGGATGTTTAATCATGGACAACTGTGAAGAAAAATATGAACTAAACTTGGAAGCTAATATTCCTGAATTCAATACGTCATTAGTCTGCTTCAATCAATGGTAAAATGCATTGATATAAAATTCAGAAATATATATATATATAATACTTATTTATTCATCCTTAGCAAATTAATTCATATAAAAATTAATCTGTTTCTGTATAAACATCATCCAGACAAAGAAAGAATAGCTTATAAAAAAAGAATTAATTTAAAAATCTATCAAGTAAAGAAAAATACTCAAGAGTCCAAGAAGACTAAATGGAAAATTCCACTCCTTTCACCATTAACTTGAAACCCTTTCTATCCAGCAGTACTTTCAAATTAAAACTTTATTCTAAAGCAGCGAAGGACTGGAGGTGTAAAAATAGTTAAAAGTTTTGGAAGGATATATAAGAAGATGCTCAGTTGTAAACTATTTTTGTTTCACTTTTGGAAGGATAATTTCACAAATAGAAAAAAAGGAACCAATGAGAAATCCTGACATTTTTAAAAATGTAAGATATCTCATCTATCTATTTAAAACAAAAGAAAAACCAGTTTCTAAGCTAAGCAGCTTGCCTTAACAAAAAAAAACTTATATTTCAAAATAACTAAAATAAACAAAACAATTTCTTTTCATTCAATGTACTTTTTTGAAATACAAATAAAGTTTAGTAATACATTGCTACTATTATGCTAATATACTACACTAATTATATAATATTTTTAGATCTATTATTATTCACATTTGTCTACGAAATGTCATACCCTCATCTTGCTTAATATAATTCTTCAAGAATAATATGCTCAAGGCAAATTATTAAATACTCTAAATTAAATTAAAAAAATATTTTTACAATTACTTCGGAGATTTAAAAGAAAAAATTTTGTGTTAAATGTTAATAAACTCCACCAATGAAAGCAATGAAAAACAGATTAAAAATTATATATAAAAAAAAGTTGACCGTATACCTTAAAATATGAAGATGTCAGGGTTGCGGTCATAAAGAATAAAATAGTTTAAACTATTTATTATACTATATAGATGATAGCTCTACAGACTTTGAAGAGTCTGTAGAGTCATCATCTTGAACAGTCCTGATGAAACAAACTGGAGCAAAAAATCAGATAATAAATAGTCAAAAACTTTTTTTGTTATTTTTGACCACAACCCTGACCATCTTTTTCATATTTTAGATTAAAAATTATTTGCTTTTTCAATTCATAGTATGGTAACAAAATTCTGTTGCAAATGTGAAAGAATTGCAGAGAAAGGCAGAAGAACTAGTAAAATTCAGGTAAAAAGGTAATTGTCAGAGAAGGTAATGAGGTAAGCAGGTAATGTAAAAAGGTAAGGCAGGTAAAAAGAACAATACAAGTAGCAGAAAGTAGGTACAGGTAGTTCAAGTAACAAAAGAAAAAGGTAGTGGCAAAAATACAACAGGTATAAAGCGTAAAATCTGGAGACAAGTAAAGATAAATAATAAACAGCTGTATGGAGTTCAAGAATTCTTTTTTGATAATAAATACTTTAAACCTTGTATATTTTGAATTTCCTAATGGTAATCAGTAATGGCAAGGCATATTGAACAGATTCTCTTACAAACATTAGAGGAACTGATGACACGACACAGAATCATAAAGTTTCTTATAATCAAGATTTTAACTACTAACTTAATATTAAAGTTATATAAACCAAAATCAATTATCGTTTATTTAGAGAATAAATTATCTATTATTTAGGATGGCATTACTTCCTCTAAATTTTCATAAATAGGTTTAAAAAAAATAAAATTCTTATGATTTTTATAATAATCCTGGAAACACATAAACATTTATTTATAAATTCAGTTTATTTAAGTGTTTTTGGTCATTCCCTATTACCTTTTACGACTTAATAAGCTAGATATTGATTTTTCTAAAATATTTGGCATTCAAAGTTAGTTTTATATTACTACTCTTATTTATAGAAATTTATACAAAACCAAGAAAATATTCCTTACAATATCTTAACCTAATAATCAAATTGTTTCATAGTTTTTTTTTTACCCATTTTGTATTACTACTAGCAATAAATGACATTTAATTATTTCTAATAAATAAAATTTAAAATACTTTGGAGGAACCTACCTATTCAGAACATTAAGCAGTAAGTTAAATTATATCAATAAAGACAAGACCTAGCAGATAATATTAAAAACCATTCAATTGAACATATATGTAACGAGTTAAATCAAAATCATTAGAGCTGTTAGCGAGAAAATGGTATTAAAAAAAAAAAGTAAAAACTATGACATAGAGGCAATGGCAATTTCATAAGTGGAATTTAGTGAAAAAGTTGCTATAACATCTCAGAAAACATATCTACCTTCAAAATATAATGTCAGTTTTCATATTAAAAAAAAATTATTAAATTAAAAAAATATATATAAAAATTTGGACAAAAAAAGTACAGATTTAAACTATCATATAAATTATTGAGTGAGTGCCTGAGTGCTACACAGACATTCAATTGTAATAATCTATAAATGGCTATGAAATTTACTAGAAACAAATTTGTATTTAATATGATATGGGAAATAAAGCCTTAAATAAAGTATAATATAAAATGGTCTTGATAGAAAAGTTTTGATTTCCAAGATTCAACGTTATTTCTAAATAAAGTAAAGTTTATTTAAATAAACAGAATCTACATCATAAAAAGCTGTTGATTTAACAATTAGTTTATAACAAGGAGCTGAAATCACAAATAATTTTGGAGTTTTTAGCCCAAATATAACAATTTTATAACACAAAAATGTTAATTCTGATACAAACTATTTTCCTTATGAACTTTAATTGATTTCCATTTTCATAAAGATTTACCTATGGTCGTCATGTTTTGTATTTTATTTGGGGAAGGAGAAGGAAACATGTCTGGGAGATGAATTGTAAGAAGAAATATAGTGAAGTAATTAATAGAATAGAAAAAGTAAGTTTTAAGATAGTGATTCAACAATTTTCATCATATTACATATCAACTCGAAAAATAAAAAGTAAATGAAACAGGTTTCACTATATTTTACATTTGCTTTCATAAGATTACTTTGTTAAAATGTTCTGAATTTTACTTAAAGGGAGAAGGAAGAACATGTTCAAAGTTGAAACTAGTAAAAAAAGAGAAATAATAAATACAACAGAAATAATGTTTTAAGATAGCGATTTGATGCAAAATTAAACAACCAAAAAAATACAAATACAAATATAAAAATTAAAATTATGTTTGACAGACATTTTCATTAAAGAGCGGATTGCACTTTTTATTAATTTCCTGTATCTTCTTTAACAAAAACTCTCAAGAGTCCTTTACTTCTTAGAACTAATCGCTTTTCAAAGTTTCATCGAAAACATTCACTAAGTAATTTAGAACCAGAGATCCTAGAAATCAGGGTTATAATTTAAAAAACTATCTTCTGTAGAGACTTGGGAAACCCTAATATTAAAAAAGTGAGCAAAATAGAATAAAACCAATATCATGAAAAGACCAAATACCAAATTAATAACTTAGATATGGGGAGGAAATAGACATTAATACGTGAAATATCCTGAAATAATCAGGACAAATTGATATTTGAAAATAAAAAAAATGTTAGAAAACAAAGTTATTTCATATAAATAAACAGCAAGTTTTGGCAAGCCGAAAACATATTAGAACGTTAAATGGTGACAGAACATTCTGACAGGATACGAGAATCCATGTTATTTACTAATATACATAAAAAGATAAAAAAAAAAATCGGGAAGCTGTCAACTAAAGTATGTCCTTTAAACCACTTTAACTAACTTGTGTTTAAATATGGCAACAAGATGCATCAACTTTAAAGAATCAGAAAAATATTATGCTCGGATTATCAATAGGTAATTTTTTTTTTTTTTTTTTTTTTTTTTTTATGAACTACCACATCCTACAAAATTAATATCAATAAATAATCCAAACAGCATGTTAGGAGTTGAAACTCAATTCAAGAAATAACTACTAAATGCTCACCAAATAAACCTATTATATGTTCGTTTTATTATGCAATTTCTTAATAATCTTTCAACAATTTATAAAATCAGCATTTAAAAAAACCTAGGATGCCATAACTTTCGTAAAAAAAAATTACAGTTTCCATATTTTAACACAAGACACCTCACTTATAAATTGAGTCAAATAAATAAAAGCTCTAGGCAACAATGTTATTTTTGGCTGACAATATAGTCCAAAACAAGAATTCAATTATACGTGTTAAATTGAAGCTATATTTTCAAGTGAAGCTTCCATTAAAAAAAATTTTGATTCCTAAAATTACAGCGAAGGCAAGCATGTGCAATGTAAAACCAGAACAGGTTAACTCAAATAAATCATACTTCATGAATAAGAACACACTGGAAGCACAGGACTATGGGAATATAATTAAAACATATATAAAACACTGTAGACGCAGAATAATCCTGGATATTTCAGGAAGTAGTAAGTTTCACAGCAATGTAATAGCTAAGAATGGATGAAAAGAGAAATTAACAAAACTTTTATATAGGATAGTTCCTAAAAGGGGTAATGAGTTTTTAACAAAAAAAAAAAAAAAATTTAAAACTTATACAAATATGTAATGCATCATCCCAAAACACAACTACAAATATATATCTTCTAAAATTAAAAAATCACAATAAAATGGCAAAAAGCAACCATTTATACCTCAACCGCAACAATACTACATGTGGACTTATTACAAAACAAATTGAAAATATATAAGCTAGATAGGTCAAATCTAACTTTAAATGAGCCTGACAGCTTGTTGACATGCATCGTTAATTATAATTTATACTTACATTGTATACTCGCATCTAATTCCTTGTCAACTTCTTCAGCCCAGTTGAGAGGTTTTCTTGAGGAATCAATTATTATATCTGCATTAACTGGCTTCCATTTTGTTTTATTTTTTTTACCTAGAAACCAATGAAAAATTATAAGGTTAAAACAGTAGTCAATAAAGTGATTACTTAGGTATTATAGCTTCTACAAATTTCAAACTATTTGCTAAATATTAGATAAAAAAAGGTTACATTTCGAAATTTCCATAAGACAAACACATAAATGATCACAACTTGGAGAAGATACAATATTAACAAGACTGTTAGATTAGATCAATTTTGAAGAGGCATACGAAAAAATGTACAAAAAATTTAAAAATTGAATTCAACGTGATGGAATGACGTTTTTTAATTTAATTTTTCATTCCCATCTGTTACCATGAGTAAGTCTGGTTTGATTTCAGGAGTTTAACAGTGAAACACTTAATTCGTACCAAGTTCCGAAATTCGTAAAATAAATAAATAACCATTTGATTAGCTATAAACTGCTGTAAATAATGTAAATAAAATGTTTAAAAACTTATATTGTCAATACCCGAACTCATTCTTAATATTCTTGCCACGAGGTTTCTTACGTGAAAGAATAATGGCACAAGTACAGAAAAGTATCGCACTTATCCTCAACAACACAAAGTTAACTAAATATCACGAACCAGAAATATAGAACACTTATAAACAATCAAAAGCAAAATAACTTAAATATAAAACAGCCTAGTATGTGACTACAAACTATGAACACTAAGAATATGTTTAGGACGAACCTATAGCAGCCATTTTGCACAGGCAAGACTGAAATTCGTTGCATCCTTGGAATTTTTTAATGGCCGTGAAGAAACTACTTAATTAATAAATTTTGTGACGTTAAATAAAATGAGTTAAACTAAAAAGATAAATATATTTTTATAACATGTTTTTCAAGAAAAAATGATCAAAAAAATAGATAATTAAAAATTGAATAGATTTTTAATAACCCCTTGACTTAATGCAAAAATTGTTTTAAAAAAAAAGAATATATGTTTGTTGTTGTAACATATTTAATTCTGTTTAGTTTTCAACAAAAATAAACATTAGTATTATAATTCTGTGTTTTAATTACATTTTATCAGTTGGCGGTAACTTGTTGTCAAATTGTTATAGATGAATAACCTGATACCGCGGTGTAAATTGTTAGGATTTCATTGTTTGAATTAAGATTTCTAGAATTATGTATTTATAACATTTGTTTACACAATATTGATCATTTACTGAAATAATTTCGAAATGAACGGCCCTGGTGTAAGTATATTTCAAGGCAATGATTCTATCAAACTTAATAATTCCAATCAAAAGGAGGAGGAAGAGTTCTTGGAAGATGAAAGAATTCGGAATGCTGAGGTAATTATGTTAATTATATTGTTTAAACTTATTTGTTGTATTATTTTATTAATACCTAGGTTAACCAATTTAATTTAATTTTATTTTATCAGTTGAGGAGTTTAATCAATAAAGCCTTCAGTGATCTTGATGAGGATGATGACAGCTCTATTTCTAGCAGTCATTGCAGCTTACCTTGTGGTAATTTACATATAGTTGTTACATTATTTATTAAAACGTATTTATATTATAAGTTTGTCGTTTTCAGAAACTGGTTATAATTCTACTCAAAATTCTATTTCTGGTAAAGAGAACCAATATTCAAGAGAAAGTTCCCTTAGTTCAAATTTTCCTGGTACACATAAGACACAATTGGAAAATAATTATGTAGATCACTCAGAACTTATTCACCAAATTCCTTATAGAGGTATGAATTCTTCTCATTGTAAATATGTTTTAAACTCATTATTTATTTAATTTTCCATACTTTGATTTGGCGCAATCCCGTTGGCTTGACTCAATATTTGAGAATTACTGATGATAAATTCCATTTAGACTTCATCGCTGTATGTAATAGTGTTGGAAGCAGCTATTAGTTTGGGTCAAAGTACCAAACAATAATCTATATATGGAAAATGGTTCAGGTGCAGTAAAAAAAAAACTCAAATGGTTGAATTACTATTTGAGTTTTTTTTTACCGCACCTAGAACATCTTCCTTTTATATGTTACTCAAGATCTCCACTAAATAATCATATGTGAACTAACAAATGAAAAGTTATTCCTGTTGGCCTTATTAGTGTTAACAAGAAATTAAATTCTTCGTTGTTTTTAAACAATTATTCTATCTAATTCCTTTATATATTTTCAGTCATATTTTTAAAATTGTATTCCAATTTGATTTTATAAAACAATTTAGTTTGATCATTGTTTGATAAATTGAAATCTTTCTATTTTTATGCTTAGTTGAACGCATTCTACAGTTTTTATCTAAAACATTTCAAGGTCAAGACCTCATCTTCAGGATTGGAGTCTGCCATAAATTGTTATATAATTTTCTATCATATTGAGTATTAATGTTATATCATTTACTATTTATTGTTAATTAGTATAATTAATTACTTTAATACTTTTAACTTTCATTTTACGTATTTAATTCATCTCAGTCAACTATCCTTGTTCCATCCTGAGATCTCTAAACACTGTTTCTTCATTTTTTATTTACTAAACAATTATACTTAAACACCTATTCTAGTTCTCATGTCATTTCATTTTCATACTGGCCTGAAAAGGATTTGATCAATACATCTATCTGTTTATATTTTATTTCTTTGAGCTGCACCCCGGTTTTATTTCACTAATTTCCTAAGAAATAATTTTAATCTTCCAGTCATATAACTGAAATTTAAAATTCAGTTTTCTTTGGTAGGGGCTTAACTGCTATAATACTTGTGCAGAACACAAACTATCCTGGAGGTTGCAAAATACTCTAGCTAAAGTACAGAGCATGATACCTTTATTTATTTTTATGTATCAACCATAACGTAAAAACATTGTCACACTGTTTTTACTGATATAACTGACATCCTCCTATGGCTTTAGTGTCTTACCATTTAAGCTGTTAATTATAACTTTCATCACTGGAACCTCTATTTGATGTTATTAGTATCTTTCAATCAAAGCTTGGATTTGTTGGAAGATTATTAGGTGACTATATGTCATGATTGGGGGAAGGTTGTCGGAGTAGTGAAAAAAAAAGCACAGAAGTAGTATAAAAATTATTTATTTGTAACCGATGTTTTGCCCCACTTCTATTGTACTGTATTAATATTTTTATTGCATCATATTTACACCTCTTTTCTTCTTCACTCTTTCTTTTATTTGATTGTACAATATTTATTGTTATTTCTTCAGATTATTATTATTTTACTATTTATTACTCCAGTACTGCATTTGCAATTTCACCACTTTTAGTTTACTATCTTCTCATATTTTATATTTTTTATTATCATCTTTTTTTACAACTTCGTACGTATATTCTCATTGTCTTACCATATCTTATAATGTTTGTAACTTTTTCTCATCGGTTACTAATAAATAATTTTTCAACTATTTTTGTACCTTCCTTGACTGCCACCCAGACTATCTTTCTACAACTATGTTATTACTTTTATAAATCTTGAACTTCCTTCTACAATATCTATTATATATATCTACATTTAATGTCTTTATTTATTAAATTAAGTTCCTATTTCAGTAATTGTCTTATTAGAAGTCAATTAATTTTATTTATTGCAGGTAATTCTTATGAAGTGCCTAGTAATGATAGATATTCATCTCATAATGATCATTGTTGTCAAACCAATTCTTTTGGACATAATGCTCCACCCAGCCAATTAGACGTCTACAAACAATCTGGTGAATAGTTTAATTGTCTTTTTGGTTTTTATTTTTTTGTTAAATTAATTTTATAAATAATTAGTTCTCATATTTTAGAGTTGAATGGAATGACACAGTTGAAAGTTTTATACGATGTCAGATTGAGAGAGATAGAAAAACTTAAAAATGATTTAGAAGCCGAAAGAGATGAAAAAGAGCACATATTACGTAAGCTTAATGTTTCTGAACATGACAAGAAAAAGTTGGAAATTAATTTAAGTAGCTGTCAGTCTTTGTTATGTAAGTATTGAATAGCTAATTGCAGATCAATCAGTGTTTCAATTATATGATTTCAAATATGATAATTTGATTCATTTATTTCCAAAACCCACCCAAAGTATATGAATATCCTAAAGTTTGAGTGGTTTTTAGAAAGAAATGCTCATTTAATTTAGTTTAAAATATGATTCACAATTAGTCATTTATTAATAATAATTATGTTCATGTTATATTTATAAATTATTTGTATTTTTAGCTGAAAGTAAGAAGCATATATTGGAATTAGAAAAAGAAATAGTTGACCTGAAGGAAAATGTTAAGATTGTGGAAAAATCAAAGATAGATGTAGGTATCTTAGCATTTATTTTATTTCTTGTGATTATTATTAATTTATTTAAAATTAGTATGAAATATCTAAATTAACCTTTTGATCTGTTAGTTTGTGGGTTGTAACCTATATTGATGTATTAAAGTAAGCAAGATAATGATAGTAAATTGTTTTATTTGGAAAAAAAATTAATCAGTTGTGTTATTAGTTATGATTTCTTAATTTATTTACTGTAGTTTCTTATATTTGAACTAAATAACTTAAAATAAAATTTCCTCTTCATTTACCCTCAAATGATTAGGTCCGGCATTAAAATTGTAAACTGAAAATTCTTCTTGAGATCCTCGAGACTATCATGGAATTTGTTCTCCAAGTTGTTGAGGTTTAGCTAGATCTGCTTACCGATGTCCTCCAGCTTACAATATATCTGCAGTTTTTGTTTCCTGTCCTTCATCCAAAGAACAGGCTTTCATCAACACTGAATTTCTTGTAAAGTTGATCTATTTGTCTGTTACGGCCCGTCCTTTCTTTGCATCTAAAGAGCATAACTTATTCATTTTATAGTTGCCTTCTCCTGGGGACATGAGGATGTCATCTTTTACTGCGCTTTGATTGGTCTGTTGGTTCGAATTGTTCCAAATTTGTACTTATGTTGAAGGACGCTAGGATTATTATGTTAAATTATTGATATTTTATGATTTATATTTAACGATTGGAGTTTGGAGAAGAAGAAGGAATGATGAGCTGATAGATCTGTTCGAGGAACTTAGCATTTGGAAAGAGAAAACTGTGTAGATTGATTGGCTGTGGTGGGAGAGACCCAGATTCTTGCAGGATCGTAGTGCCATAATATTATATTTAGGTTAACGTAATAGGTAAACTAATTATCTAAAAGAAGTAAAAAAAAAAAATCAACTAAACGAACCAGTATTAATGATAATACAGTGAATTTTGGTTCCATTTTTATTTTCAATGCCTTCTTAGAAGGTGACCAAATCTCTTTTCATCACCGTGTGCGTGCGTGCATGCTGCCTAAAAATACCTATAAAGCTTATAAAACATACTAAAAAATTATGTTTGGTTCCTTATCGCATATGATGTCTTAATTTATGTTACCAAATCAAAATAATAATTTATAAGTAAATGTTTTATTTTAATTAAATACAACAGTTGATATCAAACTATCAATTCATTTAATTTATACTCATCTCAAATCAAATGATAGATATTTTGTATAAGATTATTAGTATAACTAAATGTAAATAGGTACCATTCAAGTCACATTTTTGCACCAAGAACAAAACATCCTTTTTGCTTTGAATTTATAGTTTCTAGTTACTTACCCTAATGTGCAATGGTTTTGACTATTTGAACATTGAACCAATTAACCAAGCAACTCAAGGGATAATTGAATAATAATTTATGAAGGGTTAAAAATTTTAATATCCTTCATTTAGATTATGGAAAATATTAAAATTTATGATCGAATGTAAATATTTTAAATTTATTATTACTTACCTGTTTTTTTTAAACTATTTTTTCTCTCTTTTGTGTAGCCTAGTTTGCTTTTCCAATATTCAAACAAATCAGGTCGATAGTTGTTATATATTTCCACATGCTTTGTGGATTAATTTCTATATTAAGTTTCTGATCAACAATACAGTCACAGTCATATTATTTTGTTTATATACACTTACCTATACAGAATATATAACAAGGAAATGTATTGCGATTGTAAACAATTTAAAATCTTCTGAGTTTTTAACGGAAATACTCATTTTCGTGTCCCCTATGTCTAAATAAGTAATTATTGTAAAATGGTCTCCGTGTATGCCTTTACAGTATGTTTAATTTTTCCTTGTTGGAAAATTTTAGCCATCCTTCATGATTAGCAGTAATAAACAATGAATAAATACATAATGTGAGCTCCTGGTCTGTCCCGAATTCATTTAATAAATGTTCTAAGCAGAAACAAAGTTGATATTCACCTATCATCCCTCAAGAAATGTGTTAATAAAAATTTTGTGGCCTCAGAAAAATACGAATGTGAATTTTTCCTGAGCCTTCTATTTGTATTCCCACATACGAAAATTACGATAACTTAAACACGACTCCCTACTCAACAACACTAAGGGGTACAAACCCAACCATAAAAAAATGAGAACCAATAATTCAGAATAAAAACTTTGAGGAGTCTCTATTTTTTCTACACTATCTTTTTAATGTGCAATCAAAAGGTTTTTAATATGGTCTTATCCCCATTGATATAGTCTGACAAAACATAAATGTTGAATTAAAGTCCATATTAATTAAGTATCTTTAATTTTGTTTATTTAAGTAAAATAACCATATCTCATTGGCAGTAGTAATAAACAATGGATATATGTAATAAGAAAGAAATTAATCACTAACCAAAGGGGAAAATAAAGGTTTTTGAATTTCCATGGTTGTTATGACAATAATCAGATTTTACTTTCATTTACTTTTATCTGAAATATAAGTATCATGCTAAATTATAAAGACATTGATTTTTTAAAACATACAAATATTAATTTCATCGCAAAGTAGGGGTAGGGTGGTAAATGTAAGTTGTGTGATGCACCCAGCAGATTTTTTATTATTTTAGTAATATCCTTTACGCTTTTTCATCAAATTTGCAAATTATTCCAATCAATTTTGCTTCTGAAGGTATTGAAGTTGAAAAGTTTTTTAAGGAACATGTGCATTAATTTAAAAACCTTTAAGGTCCATATTTGTATGACAAACTCTTATTTGGAATCATATGGTATAACAATGTGTTTTATTATGTATTTATATGTCTTTGTTTTCATTGTTCCTAGTTGGGAAATGAGTTGGAAATTGTTAAGGAACAATTGCTTCATCAGGAGCAGAAATACATTGCCCTTGAACGTTCTGATATCAATGTAAAAAGAGAAAAGCAAATGGATTTAGTAATAGACTCAATAAACGCTAAGCATAATACTGAAATCAATTTTCTGCAACAACAACTTGATGCTGCTATAGATAAAATAAACAGAAAGGTTAATTATGATGATAAAAGAATTTTATTTTCGTATTAATCTAATAAAGTGTGATTATTGTAATGTTATTAGCTTTGTGTAAATTGAATTAATATTTTCTTATATGTGTTTGTTTTACTTGTTTAGGAAGATGATTATAAAAATCTTGAAAAGAAACTAGAAGAAATGGAAAAAAAACATGCTGCTAATTTATTGAATAAATGTGATGCAACCATACGACAAGAGGCAACTGTTAAAGCACTATTAGATGAAGCGAATAAAGAAAAGTTGGAATTGACGAGGAAAATCAGTTCTCTACAGGTTTTATATCAGATTATTATTTACTTCTCTATTATTTTAATTTCATATTCTATTTTCATAAATACGTAATAATATTCGAATAGTATGATTGATTGGCCCTCACAGTCCCTGATTAAGATGTAGAGGTTACCTCCTCAGAGACCACAGTTCTCCCTCCAGATAAACAGATCTCAATCATTGAAGCCCTGAACAAATGCTTATCTAGACATTGATAGTTCTCTGGTCACTGAAAATGAAGATGATGGAGGGTCTACTTTGAAAACCTCTTAAAAGGAAAATCTTTTAGATGGAGGAGGTATGTACCAGGAGGCAAATATTAATGGAGAAGCTTTGGACCCACCAGATGAAGAGGATGTTCATGATGTCATAGATCAGATGAGGAATAAAAAAAAAACCAGAAGTGAATGGAATCCTGGTTGAGATTTGGAGACATGGAGGAGAAGCAATCTCCAAATATATTCATAACATGATTATAGAAATCTGGGTTAAGGAGTGCATCTCTGACAAACTATTAAATGTTCCTATCATCAGAAAGATCCTCATAACTGTAAGAACTGACTACTAAGGAATATCCCTCCTGCCATTAAATATTCTCCTACCCTTTATTTTTACCCTCGTAAAAGTATTTTATAATATTCTATTCTATTGACTACTCCCTTTTGTTGAAAGCACAACAAAGCCAATAATAAGCAGGCTTTATGAAAGACAAAGTTATGACAGATCGAGCCTTCTCGATGAGAACAATGATGGACAAAGTCGCTGATTACAAATACGGCCTTACCAGTCTATGGATTTCCGTGCCGCCTATGACAGAGTGATTTGAGAGGAGCTTTTTGAGGAAATGATCTTTACATTCCCCCGAAGCTAGCCTGCCTTGTCAAAATGACAATAAAGGGTACTCAGTGCTCTATGGGAATGTTCAGAGTTGTACTTATGTTTTTTCGTAGTCCCAAGATACTCAGACAAGGTGACTGGTGATTATTATTTAATATTACCCTGGAATGTGCCATTAGAGAGTCAACAATTCTGCTTGTATCGATGATTTTCAACTCATCTTGTCAAATCCCTGCTTTAGCTGATAGTCTAGATTTCATTGGGCGCAGTTTTCTAAGAGAATTTGCCTTTATGAATCCACAAAGAACAATTGCTAAAGTTGGATTCCTGATAAATGAATGAAGAACGAAGTTTATGCTCTGAAATTCTAAAAGTGGAGAGTATTCCCTAACTAATTAAGTCAGTTATTACATGAAGATTCCATTAAAAATACGACTCATTATTCATTGTAGTCAGTAAAAATAAAAAGTACATCCAGATGTTTTTCCTTCACAAAAAATGTTAAAAGGCGTAGCTTGGAGAGGAACATGGTTAGATATCTGGGGTGGGAATGGACGGTAGTGAATAGTCCTTTGGATTATTCTAGACCTCCAGTTTTTGCTTCCATGCTCTTTTTCATGTTTAAATGAATTAATTTTTTTAAAAATAAAAATATTGAAAATTTTACCTCATTTTATCTTTGTGTTCAATAATGAGGAAGTGAATTACTCTATTCTTACATTAACATTAAACCGTTTCAAATTTTGAAAGATAATTTTTGTTTTAAAACATATTTTTCTTCACTCCCCCCTCCAAAGAGTATGTTTTCACTTCCTTACTCAAAAATATTACTACCTCATTTTAACATTTTTTTATAATTTTTCAAAACCATAATTAATGGTTCTCCTGCTTGGCCACTACTGGAAAAGTTAAGGTACTATGCCACTAAGTAGGTATAAATTGTGTGGCTTGAAATTATGACTTTTTTAATGAGATTTTTGGAAGTGAAATCTGTGTATCTTCATATAATGACCCTGGAACACTGTTGGACTCATCCAATAATGCGTAACTAGAGATTTAGCATCGGATTATGCCATCTAATAATAGCTGCTATTATGGGCTTCTAAGAAGTAAATCTGTCTCTTGGACGACCAAGATACAAATATACAAAACTTAATCAGACCAGTTCTCACATATTTGAAAGAGTGCTGGACACTAATATAAATTTTAGAACTATCTCTATTGAAATTTGAAAGAAAGATTTTGAGATCGTGGAGCAATATATGCCTAGAAAATGCTCTGAATCTGAAATTTGAGAGAAAACAGAAAACACTGCTGGCTGAGAGAGCCCTTGTCTTATTATGAGTTCTTGAGCCTTCAAAAAAAGAATGACAAAAAATGTCTTGTTAAAAAATTATTGGCAGTATTGACTTGTCCTCTTAATGGTCTTGGAGAGGAAGATTCTCCATAAAATATTTGGAGCTGTCAAGGTTGACTAGATATGGAGATGTCGAACAAACCAAGAGCTCAAAGTTTTATATAAGGAACTAAACATTGTCCAGTTTGTGAGGTTCAGTAGATTGAGGTGGGCAGAGCATGTTGCTCGGATGGCTGAGAGTGATCTGCCAAGGAAAATAGTGACCGACATAATACATGGAGCAAGACGCAGAGGAAGACCACGCCTTCGATGGAGTGATGGTGCGAGTGGTGATGCCAGGACCATGATGGGAGTGAGGAACTGGATGGCGGCCGCACAAGATCGCAATGATTGGTGGAGGCTGTTGCAGGAGGCCAGGACTCGACATTGAGTTGTGGAACCGAGTTAATAATAATAGTAATAATTCACTTGCCCATTTACAATGTTATTTTATTATACTGTTTTCTTTAAACATAGTAGTTTTCAATATTCCATTTTATATATATAATACACTTGTCATATTCCTTTTAACTAAGATTTTGAATCTTATTTTTAATACTTTTTTTTTTTAATTTCTATGCCTAGTAGATTAATTTTAACGTTTCTATAATTATATTCTGTTTCCAGCAAGAGTGTAATATGCTGAAGAATGATCTTGAACAGTGTCAAATGTTTCCTAAGCTAAAATATCATGGAAACAGTTCATCTGAAGAAAAAGATTCTGATTCTTTTATTTTATTGAGTTCCTCGTGGAAAACTGAATCAAAAAAGAAGAGTATGGACCTGATACAAACAGATGTTGTCACAAAATTAAAAGATGAACTTCATAGGGCCCTAATAGGTATTTGGCTTCAACTTTTTGCTTAAGTTCTAATATCTCAAAAATAAAAAATAATCTGTAATTCATTTAAAAAATTATAAAATCACTATAACATTCTAGAGACATCTCGGTCGATGAGTCAGAAATGATAATAAAGATATCTTGTTTTGTAAGATACTTTTATTATCATTTATCATCACTGACTCGACCGAGATGTTTCTTAAATGTTAAAGTGATTTTATAATTTTTTAAATGAAATACATTTAATATAATTATTATTAATATTTTACTACTATATTATTATTAATTAATATATTGAAGCTGATTTAAGTCACTAAAAGGAGGATAACGATTCCCAGCATGTTTACCCACGCTATAATTCAAATTAGTAATGAGAGATGGTGTGAACCAGTCTAAAACTAATTCTCATGTGCCTTCAAATCCCTGGTACCAATGAAAATCAGTTTGGTAAGAGTGTGGAAATTTATTCCTTCCTAAACCATAAATGATTGTCTGAAAAGGCTCATGAAGGGTGCATTAATGGGATTGTTCTCCTGCTCATCTCCATACTCTGTCTAGAATACTATCTGAGTGGTACAGAGCGAAGATAGGAGAGACTCGTTTGTGAATAAAACCATTGCTGATCGGCAAATAAGTGTCACTCTCCACAATACTTCTCCAGTGACCTTTGAGGGGAGGCCTTGCTAAAATTCAGGCTGCCTTAGGATTCACTATTCCCCAAACTAGTAACGGTGTTCGAGGTAAGATGGGTCTTTCTAGCCATCCAAAGCCTCTCTCTCGAACCTCAGACACAGTTTTGTTTGGTTTCTGAACACTTGAAGCATGTAAATGAATCATCAGATTGAGGTGTGGACCTCATTCAACCATATCCGTCCCTCAGGTTGGAGCAACTTGTCTTCTGGAATCACTGAAGTACATCATGAATAACTGACTTGGTTATTCCATGTGTTACTTCAATGTCTTTGATGCTCTTTATTCCACAGGCTACACCTTTATTCAAAAGAACCATTATCTTTGACCAGAATAGATAAAGGATGTTTGTTAATCCCAGAAAATGTATGGTTAAAAAATTAAAAATGTTAAAACTATCAAAAACCAAGTTGAGAAGGGGTAAGTCTGATAAAGCAGCCTCAAGATAAATGAGTGATCCTCCCCCTTTGATCCTGAAGAGATTTTCTCGATGTACATAGTACAAGCCCACTCTGTACTAACCAAATCATCCACAAAAATCAATATATTACTCATAACTGGCCTTAGAAATCAGAAATATTAAGTGTACGGTTTTTTAGCTGCTTAGTGTTTTATTTTAATCTCATATCTATTTATTTACAGGTGTGCAACCACTAATTAGATTCATTTATACCTTAACTACAAAACAATTGTTTATTTTATTTTTTTAAGGACAAAGGGCAAAAAGACTGGAGATTACTAAATTACAGGAACAGATTACTCAAAAAGATTCAATAATTAGAAAAATGAAAGAAGATGAAGAATATCATTTAAAACAAACTGAAAGCTTGAAGGTAACTTGAACAATAATTATATGTATTGAATAAACAATGGAATAGTAATTATAATAACATATTGAATTTATATTGTTGGATTATGCTATGATGTATAGTTGGTTGTTTTTTATTTTTTTACAGTTTTATATATGCTGGATTATTCTAGTTTTTAATTATTCAGTGATTTCCCAAATGTAAATTCATACATAAAAACTGGAAATGTACTTAAAAATCTGTTCAGTACCTATATTGTCTTCAGTTAGATATCTCAGTGTTATTGAAAGTTTTTTTTTTTTAATGATTCAAAGCTTCTTGTCTTTTTTTTTCTTCTTTTTTTTTTTTAGTCAACAGAGTTATTTTTTTTTTTAAAGCAAAACCGCAAAATTGTTCTTGTTCATTCTTAAATAAAATTTATGTTCATGACTTTCTTTTGGCCTACAACAATGATGTAACTCCAAGATTTTTCCTCCTTAAAACCCGTCGTTTCACCCCCAAATCTTTTAACTGGTCCATTTGTGTTCAGTTCATGAATCAGTGCATTTGAAATTAAATCAGTCCCTGACAGAAGAGAAGTTCAAGCCCTACACAATAAATTTGTTGCAATAAAGATATAATTGAAATAATTTAGTGTTATTAAAAAAATAATAAGATGGCTTGATGGAAATAATGCAATAACAGAACATAGAGATGAATATTTCATCACTAAATAATGCTTTTAAAAAATTATATTATTATTAAACGATCACTCATTTGAGCTTTAATGTAATTTTATTGTTATTTTTAATTTTTTTCAGAAAGATATGAATAATATCATGGATCAAGCTGCAAAATCAAGAAATCTAAAGCAAGAAGCTGAACAAACACAATTAATATCTTCATTACAATCTGAAATTGAGAAAACAATAAAAGAGAACATTAGTAAAACGGAAAAAATTACAGAGTTGGAAAAAGAAATTGAAAAATTAAAGGAAAATTTAAAAGGAATCGAAGTTTCTAATAAAACAAAAAATCATGACTATTTAAAGTACTATGAAACTGAAGTTGACAGATTAAAAAATGAAAATGAGTTGTTATTGAAAAATAAGGAACTTGAGTGGGGGTGAGTTCATTTATACATTTTTATTTTATTTTTTTAGATTATTATTTTTTTTTTTATAATTTTGATTTGTTTGTTCAATGATTTTTATCATTCTTGATTTGTAAAATCTAGAAGGGAAATGGAAAAACTTCTGACTGAATGTGATGAAATAAAGCAGCTTTATATGGAAATGAAAGCAAACAAAGATAAGGTAGTCGAAAGTTCAAAGGAATTGAAATGTAAATTTGAAGAAATACTCAAAGAAAAACAAGAACTTCAAGATCAATTACTGAAGAAAGAAGAAGATGTAAAACAGCTTCAAGATCATATTATGAGGCTTGTCGAAGGTAGCAATCATAAGAAATAAACAATAAATACTATTTTTGTATACCATAAAAACTTATGCTTTATAAATTTTCAGAGAAGAAAATGGTGGAAGAAAGATTAAAGAGTGATTTTCAAAAAGAATACAGAACCATGTATGAAAAGGTAATGTATAGACTAGCAGTTTATTTTAAAAATAACGCATAGATATTTTATTTAATTAATACATCTTTATGTATTAATTAAATAAAATACATAAAAGTCAAATTAATAATTGTTTACTATGTGTATTTTATTGCTTTATTTACTACTAGTCTTAACCTTATTGTTCCAAATTCCAGGTTTATATATGAAATTTGAGATTTCAAATAGCTGTATATATATTATTTAAAAAAAAAAAAAATATGAAGTTGATGTTAGTGCTTAATTATGTTGATTTATGACAATTACAAGGGACGTGACGGCCGTGCGTGTTGGGGCGCAGCTCCCAGTGCGCTCGGTTCGGAATATTGTGGGTTCGATTCCCACCTGGGTTAAACATTCATTTTTCAGTGGTCCCAAAGAATGAATCTTGACACTCCCACCTTGGTTAGTATGCGGCGGCAACCTAGGTAGCCACATGAGTGTAGACTGCTCATTACATCTAATGCATTAGATGCGACAAAGTCGATCATTCTTTTGTGCTTTGATGGAATTTTCATTACTAATATATTTATAGAATGCCTTTAATGCGTTCTGGCTGCATTTATCTGGGCTTGGGAACATCTACAGATCTACCATACCTTCATCTACAGTTGCAGTTCATGTTAAGCTTGTTTGTTGAAATATTTTTCAAAATAAATCCCATCAAATCACCTTTACCCTTTGTCATAAACCTACCGACTGCCCTACACGTTTCCTTTGATAATGTTACCTCTGTCAAACAGATTCGCTACCTTGGGCTGCAAATGGACAAACGACTAATCTGAAATCCTCAAACAAGACTGGAAAGACAGAAAACTGCACATTGATTTCAACTATTACAGCTCTTACTAGACAAACGGTCTAAACTTCCAATCTATTACAAAAGACTGATCTATTCAGATGGATTCCTCTCGTATCCAATTCTTACAATCCAAAATCCTCAATGCTCCTTACTTTGTCCCAAATAAAATCGTACATAAAGACCTTAATGTTCTATATGTAACCAATCCAGCCCGAACCAGATACCATTCCTTTCATTGTAAACTCCCTAACCATCCAAATCCACTAGTCTGTTACCTTGCTTCCTCTTCCATTCCTGACAATCATCCAAGGCACCTGAAAGAAGATGGCCACAAGACTTACTAATGTAAAAACGTCGTTAGACTGCTACTAATGGGTAGTTTCTCTACACACCTGTATCTCTCCATTATAAACTTACAGGAAATTTACTGGATGTATCATTATTTACAGTTGTAAATTTCAATAAAGATATTTAAAAAATAGTTTATAGTATAAGGAACAGTTATATTAATAATATTTAATCCCAGAAATTTTCATGCTTTTTATTTCAGCAAAATGATGAAATCAAAGAATTAAAGTTAAAAATAAATAATGCTACCACATCTGAAGAAGAATTGAAAAATTTCAAAAATGAAATTTTTAAGTCTAGACAAAGATATTTGGAGTTGGAAGCAACATTAAAAAGGAAATTCGAAGAAGAAATGTTAAAACTAAATGATGAAAATGTGACATTAAGAGATGACTTAAAGAAAAAGGTAAATTTTTATTAGTTACAAGGAGACTTTTGATACTGTATAAATTTTTTAATTAATATAATATTATTGCAGGAAGCTGAATTAACAATTCGGAAGATGTGTATGACACAAAAGAAAGATATTGGGACTACTACAGATGAATTTATGGTTATTGAAACAATTTATGAACAAAACCTTGTTGAAATAAAAAAATTAGAGGACGAAATATACCGACTTAGGGTTTTGGAAGAAGAGAAAAATAATGAAATATTGGAGTTAAAAGCTTCCTACGAACGTATGTATTTTATATATTTAATGTCATAATGAGTCATGAAAATTCAAGTTTTTTTTTAGTCTATAGCACTTTTTAAATAAAAGGAATTAATGGTTTTATATTGAATAAAATAAACTGTTGCAATAAGATAATAAAGGAGAAGGTGCTGATAAATATCAACGCTTTAAATTTAAAATAATAGGGGTATTCATGATCTTTAATTTAAAATCTTAAAGCATGTTAATTGGAAAAACTTATGTTAAATGGAGAAACATTTCCTTCTTTTACCATGTTAAAACAATATAACATATAACATGGTTGAAAGTCTGTTACTAGATCTGTTAAATGGAGAATGACGTCACGCAACAGACCAGCTGAGCTCGTCACCTTTTGTTTGTTGTGTTAGATTACTTGCTTATAGTTTGTGTTTTGGTTGTGTTAGTATTGTTCTGGATATTTTAAAAATTAATAAAGCAATGGATGACAATAATAATAATGTAATAACAGTTGTCGATTAGCTCATTTTGATTCTCTTCCTCACAAGTTAAAAGATCAACAAGGTACTTAGTGGCCAAACTTTTACACAACTTCTTCTTTTCACTTAATGTAGGCATGTTGTGATAAATTACATTAATTAAAACTTAAAAATAAACACTAACATGAAGTTCTGTAAGGAAAGGTTATAAAATAAGTTTCCTCAGAAAATCCTCTAGGAGCTCTTATGCATTTAACAATTAACATGACTTTAAATAATATTTTGAATAAGACTATTATAATATAATAACTGAGTATCTATTCCAAGAATAATATTAAATAATATTGATAAGAATTATATTGAATTATAAAGAATAATATTGATTTTGAATTATTTAATTTCAGTAAGTTTGATTTTATATATTTGTTTAATTTTTTAGGAAGACTAGATGAACAGCTTCTGGAACTGGAAAAGAATATGGAGTCTAAATATCAAAAGGAAATAGCATTGACTGAACATAGAGTAAAAGAGCTGTCTCTGAAATATTTATCTGAAGAAATCGAAAAACTTCAGGCTGAGCATGTTAAAGATATCCAGTGTGTTAAAAATGAAGAAATAAAAAAAGTACTTCATTTGAAAACTGTTATAACTGAGAAAGAAGCAGAAGTAGGTTCTAATTATGTTTATATTTTTTTAATAAGAAATTTATTACATATAAATACACATTAAGGTTCTCATCCATTTAAACCAGGTAAATGATTTATTTTTATAATTGAGTAATGGGTAACACATCATCGTTTTGAACCATTTTTATATATGTTTACTAATAAAATAATATTTGTCACTGTATATAGGGCTGTGATATATGCTACTCTGATCAGTTTCTAACACCATAGTTTCATTTTAATTTGTTTACTTATCCTAACTTAATTTTTCCAAAATCTGATGATACCTGCTCTTAATCTTCTACAAAATAAATGCTATTCCTAAGTGTTGGGTAAAAATGTTAAACTTATTTTTCTCCAACTTTCTGTGATTTTTATTGATTAATTTTATCAAATTTATTTTTTATTGATAAAAACAATATTTTGAGAAAGTTTTTTGTCATAACATTTAACCTTCAGTTGGACATGTAGCAAATACTACATGTTGGGGTGCAACATCTTTGAGATTAAATTCTGCATAGACCCAAGGGAAAAATCAATAATTTTATAGGCATTTTAAAATAACATTTTTACATAATTGGGTGCAATTCATCCCTCAAATTATGTAGGAAATAACAATAAATATCTTTTAAATTAGTGGTAGAAATACTAGTATACTGCTGCTGTAGGTAAATAAAAGAGTATGAAAACATTTTTTTTTATTTAGAAAATCAAAAATGCTTATGTAATCAGGCATAACTCATCCAGTTGATCAAAACGTTATCTTCTGATGTCAGTAGTGCACAATAAAATCAAGTGGTCAATAAAAAAAACACGATTCTAAATATGAAATCAAATATAAATTGGTTAAGATTGGTTTTGGTTTACTCAACCTGATTCAGTTTCTTCAAAAGCAGTTCAGTTGTTATTCAAGAATTCTTTTAACTACTCAACAGATAATGATACTTTTTAATACAAAACTTCAAAATAACTGGTTTATAATTATGAAAAACATGATGGGTTTTAAGAAAAACTTTTCTTAGATAGAGAATAGATTTTAAAAATATTATCTATTATTAATAGGGCTCTTCAATAAATTAAAATAGAGTAATAAGTTATAATAATTAATTCCTCAGTTATAGTATTTATAACACATTTTCATTTTGAATTCGGTAGAATCCCATTAATCAGGAGTAAACATAAAAATATGAATGCGAAATTGTATGAGTAGTTATCATAATAAAACATTAAATTTTTATTTTTATAAATAAAATAAATCATTATGATACAAAATTATAATAATAAATCATTTATCCATTCAGTTTTGACCTCAACATCCATTTGACAATGGCCTACTAAACCATTGGATGAAATCTGCAGAAGTTATGGGAATTATTTTCATTTTGAGACGAATCCATTTAAGTGGACATTCAAAATCATTTAAGATTTATTTACTATTGATGATGATCCACTTGATTAGCCGTAAATCCACAAGCCTGAGCACAATATTTATTGTACTATCACTAGCATTAAGCCATGCATTAACAAAGTTATAAAATTGAATTTACAGTATTAGTAATGTTCATTTTAGTCAATTAAAATTGATTTTCTTTAAATATAATAAAAAAAAAATTCAAAATAATCTGGATTATATTCTTCTCTAGTCCCACAGGCTAGGGGTCGTGTTAACAGGCGAAAACACAACATTAATAAGGTTAAGTGAATACTGCAAATTATCGAGGGGACTGGATTGGATTGTTATTATACAAATTAAAGAGAGATTTTCATCATCATAATAACTCTTCAAACCTCTTAATTAATGGCTAACAGGGTTAAAATAATAAAATATCATTAGAGACCCCATGAAACAAATTTGTTTCTTCACGAATTCTAATCAGAGACTCAATCTTTCCTCACTAATATGTGACCGAGTCTGTCAATATATTACATTATTTTTTTTAATAATCCATGAATCATTTCTAATTACACTCCTTCAAAAGTTTTCTCTTAAAACTCCCATTCTAAATTGGTACTCTTTAAATTATTCACTGCATTTCCTAGTTACCTCATAACGTTTTATGAATATCTGTTTATAAAGTATCTCTTATGTTTCTTTTATTAATTGAAATAAATTGTTTTTGATTTTTAGATAAATGATTTACTCTTGAAAGTTGATGAATTTAAAAAATTAATTATAACATATGAAGAAGAGAAAAACCAAGCTGCTCGGATGATGATGCAGTGGGCCAAAGAGGTAGCTAACTGTTTTAACTTATGCTTTTCCATATTCTAATTAGTTTGTGGGTGTCTGTTGTCTTGCAGCTACAATTACCATAAGGATAACCTTTGCCTCTTCATTGCTTGCTTGAGACTACTGACTTATATATTAAAGCCACTTACTAATTAATAGATTTTTTAAAAATTAAAATAGCTCATTTGTTTATTAGTCCTGGAATACTCTGTTTAGTAAGGTCAGGATTACTTATTTTATCTCATGAGCAATTGAAGTAAGCAGTAGGTGATATCTACAATCACTGTATACATGGTGTTTCAGGTTTAAGTGGCCAAACTGAAAGTATGAACTAAGGACCTCAAAACAAGAAAAAGATTTCCTCTGAACATATGTCTGCAAACGCTTTGTTTAGGAGATATTCACACCTAAAGATTTTCATTGTTATGAATTATTTACTTTATATGAAATAAATAAAACCTATTTATTTGTTCTAACTACTTTATTAATTAAATTTAAACATTAAGATTCATATTAAATGTTGTTCAAAGTGAAGTATAATTGAATCTTGTGAAACAATAACTTTGAAACACCCTGAGGGTTAAGTGGCCAAACTGAAAATATGAATTAAGATTCATATTAAATGTTTTTCAAAGTGATTTCCTTGAGCATAAAGACAGGCTTGGCATCTTTCTTCAACAGCAACAGTGGCAGAATGGCACTTGATATGTGTTATTGTTTCACAAGATTCAATTATCCTTCACTTCGAACAACATTTAATATGAACCTTAATGTTTACATTTAATTAATAAAGTAGTTTGAACAAATAAATAGGTTTTATTTATTTCATATAACGTAAGTAATTCATAACAATGAAAATCTTTAGGTGTGAATATCTCCTAAATAAAGCGTTTGGGGACATACCTTCAGAAGAATTTTTTTTCTTGTTTTACAGTCTTTAGTTCTTATTTTCAGTCTGGCCACTTAACCCTGAATATTACTTATTTAAATAAAATAAATAAAAAATTAACCAAGTGAAAATAAAAAGCAAACCAGATAGATTTGCATCAGTTGAAATAGGTGATAATTACTCAGCACTAGATCTTGGTAAGTGAACATCTTTTATTCCAAGGGCTCTCATGTACTATCAGTTATGAGGGATATCTTTGTCATGAAAAACCAAACTTATAAAATCATTTTTATTGGTTCAAAAGAATCAATCTTAAAAAACAGTTGTCAAATTTTTTGTTCTTTGTTTAAAAAAAAAAAAAAAAAGTACCTCTATAATCCATTAAGAACGGTTAGAGGTTCAATACTTTGTAAGGAAATACTGTTTCTTGAACAAAGGTGGTGCAAAGGTGATTTGTTCATGATCACACTCAATAACCAGATTTTCCCTGGGTTATAGAGGTTATGTGTGCTTTAGAATAGGTAAATGTTTGGCACTTGTCAGAAATCGTGTGGTACGATATTCCAGCTTCTTCACAATTTAATGCAAAAAACTTCATACAATTTGAAGAAAATTAAGCAAGAGCTCCATAATTGTAATAAGAACAAATTTTTCTGTTGATTTTCATCAATCACAAGACTAGGTCGAAGTCCTATGAATGTTTATAACAAAAGAAAAATTAAAAAATTTTGTCTATAATTTAGCCTTACCATGTCTTCAGATTTTTTTTTAATTATAAAAATAGCAATAACTTCAACACAAGTCCACCAATGTACTCAAAGTTTGTGGAGGTATTTAGGTATGTAAGTTACAGTTTTATGATGTGCATACCACATTACAGAGTTACGACTCTGCCCTTATCATTAGTTTACCTTTACGGTATTCCCCAACTAAACACATTTTTATTATTATTATTTCAAAGAAGACTTTAATCATCCATACAAAAATAAGTATGTATCTATATATAGTTGACTGTAAAAATTGATATATAAGAAGATGGTCAGGGTTGCGGTCAAAAGAGATACAAAAATAGTTTACAACTATTTATATTCCGACGTTTCGCCCCACTTTGCAGGGCTTCATCGGGGCTGTTCAAAGGAATGGTTAAACAGGAACCGTTCTCTTGAACCGCCCTGATGAAGCCCTGCAAAGTGGGGCGAAACGTCGGAAAATAAATATTTGTAAACTATTTTTGTTTCTCTTTTGACCACAACCCTGACCATCTTCTTATATAAAAATGAGTATACATTTCCTCCCTTGCAAATAACAAATTAAATAGTTAATAACGAAACAAAAATCGTTAATAACGATTTAATTGCCAACATTTGACCCCACTTTATAGAGCTTTATCTGGGCTAATAATATACAAAAACAACTAAAAATACTTTTAAAAAAATAAAAATATTGTTTTTGTATCTTTTTAGTCCTGATAAAGCTTTACAAAGTGGTGCAAAAAATTCTTGAAAGAATTGGTTACTGAGTAAAGAGAGTCAAGTTAAATAGTAATATTAAACTTATTTCTCAACATATTATAAACTATTTTTTTTTTATTCTCTTATTATTTTGGTTTATACTTCGGTATATTTTAATTTTGGTTATTATCTCAGATTATAATGTATGATTTTTCACTATTGATAGGTGGAGAGCTTGAAATATGATAAAGAACAGATCCTAAAAGAAAGTCAAAACTTGAAGGCATGCAATCAGGAAATAATTAATGTATTCGAAGAAACAAAAACCAAACTAAAAAATACCAGAAAGGCTGCTCTTGTGTACAAACGTCGACTAAATGAAATCAAAACAGGATTATCTGAAAAATACAGAAATTTACTAATGGATATTCAGCAAAAGGTAGATGATGCTGTTGCAGAAAAAGAACAGGAGATAGAAATCAAATTGAATGAAATAGAAAAAGAGTATAAAAATAAAGAAAAGCTTTTGAGGCTTGAGTATGATAGGAACTTGGTTAGCTGACTCGACATTACTCAATGTCTAATCTTATGAAATTGTATTATCTGTAAATAATGTAACATGAACTTGTACAAATGTTGTTTTTATAGTTTGTGATTGTAAGTAGTTTATTTTTAAAAAGAAAATTAAATTATTTAGAGTTATATTGTTTCATGTACCTAACTAAAAATAAGTATTCTATTATTTTTTTAAAGAAGTTTATATGAAAAGAATCAATTTATTTAGAATTTATAACAGATTTTCTTTAAATACATCACAAATTATGTTTGTATTTTTAAGTATTAGTTATAAATTAGATATATATTTTTATAGCTTGTTTGTAATATTGTGTTTGTTACATTGTTTGCTTTACATTGAGAGAAAATAAAAGGGGGGCATCCTTTGTTATACATTTGTTAATAAATTTTCAGTATTATAAAATGAATATCAGAGGTTATATAAAAATAACTAGAAATAAAAAAAATAAAATAAAATGTTAAAAATGAGTTCTTTATTTAATATTTTTGTTTTGAAATTCTATTTTTTTTTTTTATATTTATTTTCTTGTGTCTATAATGGCTTTTATTTGTTGTATCAACACAATATGGTTTGAATAAATTCCTCTGGGTTATTTTATAATTCCATAAGGACAACCTCTTGTTCGCTAAAATGTTGGTAAAGCTAGGCTTCTGTTTATTATAATTCAATCCACCCATTCAGTAGCGTTCTGATATGGTCAAATAAACATCATTTTCACATGAAATAAGATGACAAATTCTCGTACCTCTCAGTATAATAAATTTGTTTTATTTAAAATTAATCAATTTCCTTTTTTGTCTTTTGTAGTGAATTTTACCAGTGCACTAATTTCTTCAATGCTTGATATTTCTAGTATCAATCTAGTTTGGGATCATTGTTATTATGACCAATAATTTTTTTTTCTATACTTGGGTTCATTTTTAATTTTATGAGCTTTATGGTTTTGAACGGAATTTTAAGGTAAACATGGGTGGACTCATTGATGGCCTCACCATTGTGTGCTCTCATTCACAATTGGAATGAGAAGCTCTTATCTAAAATATTTGAGGCTTAAAATTGGTGGAAATCAATTTTAAAGTTAATCCTCACTATTTCTGTGATGTGGCTACCTAATATTTGGTCCTGATCTTCACTAGCCAGACAGTTGGTCATCCTGAGGATCTTTAGAACATCATTTGCTAAGTATTCATATTGACTCAGCTTTGCTCCAGCCTTGTTGAAGAGGGGTACATGACTGGCCCATTTTAACTGTCCTACCTTCATGATCTCCTGTAGCTCCTGTATTGCTTAAAGTAGGTGTTAAAGGTCTTGATTGGAGTTGCTTTGCCAACTGGTCAGTTCTAAATGCATTAAATATTGTACTGATAATATTCACCTTGCATACTTATATTTACTGTTTAATAATTTTAAATGTGGGCAGTGTTATATAATAGTAACGGCTAAATAAATGTTTTTATAGATTCACATAAATCTTACTTGATTGCATGTTGCTTCGGAGGTGATAAAAAAGTTACACCTAGCTACCAAAATTTACATCCCTATTTGGAGTTAAATAAGCATTGCGTTATGTTACCAGAGAAGTGAAATACACAAATTCCATTGCCATTTCAAATGGTCGTGAAGGTTTATCATGGTTTTGGTATTTCTCCAGAAATCATACTTTGTTTTAGTTTTATTATTGCAAACTCAAACCTTTCTTGTCACTTTTACACATTTCATAAGAACGCTTCAATAATGTTTCCTAACGAACGGCCAATTATGTCTTTATCATTTATACAGTTCTATTTAAGATGGTAGCTATTTCTGTATGTATATCCTGAACCTGCAATTACCTTTTAAATGCTATGGTAAAAGTATCTCCCTAGCTTGATCCTTTGTTCAATATATTTGGAACATTAAGATTATCATTTTTATTTATTTCCACCTTCCCCTGCCTTATAAGCTATACAGGTGTGCAGCAGCAGCAGTTCGATGGTACATAGCCATCATCAAACTACTGCTAATAATTCAATTTACAATTAATGATTCATGTACAGTTTTCTTATAGGTTTCATCAATTTTCCGTCTTCCCTCCGCAGGCATTCCAGGGGCTGGTCTTCTTTGACAAATATTGAAGTGGCTTGGTCCAATAATTGTTTTCCACCCGTATACAAATTCTTTGTAATACGGGTAGTTTTCTTCGCTTATTAGCTGAGGGAAGTCGTTCTCTGTGAGGGCATAGAGTCCTGTTTCCCTCAGCAATCTGGCCCGTAGTGCATCAAAGGCGGTACAGTCTATGATGATGTACTCGACTGTATCTGGCAACACCACAACTAGAGCATAGGGGGTTGATATCCATCCCGTAGCCATGAACCTTGGCTCGAAATCCCCCATGCCCTGTGAGAAATTGAGAGAGCCAGTAGTCTGGGAGGACCCATTTTGCTTCCATCCGTGACCGAATGGTGAGGATATATTTCCTTAAGGTAGCACCTTTTAGGGCTTATCATCCAACGCATTCATCGGTGGTGTCCTCCCGGAGAATGGTTTTCCATTTACTTGGGCTCTCGTCAACCCTCACCTGAAGATTTGCTGGCAGACATGCTGAGCCCTCTTGAATTTAAACGTCATCATTTCTTCCTCCAGGAGAAAATGCTGTATCACCTCATGTGAGACACTCCGGTATGCCTTGGTGACTCTAAGCAAAGCTGTCCGTTGGATTGCTGCCAATCTTCTCTTCTGCCGTTGCGAGAAGTTCCGGGCAGGGGAGGCATAACTCAGAATACCCACGACCACTCCTTTATGTATGGTCATTGTCGCAGGGTATCTGAGGCTCCAGAAGGCGCTCCCCACTCGACTAAGGCCGTTCAAGAGGGCCACCCTATTTCCCAAGTATTCCAAGTGAGGAGTCATGTTAAATCTTAAGCCAAGGTAGATGGCTACCTCACTTGGACTTATTCTTGTTCATCGAATTATTAAATTTATAGGGTGGCCCTATCAGTTTTTCTTCTCAAGAGAATGGCCTGTGTCCGCTAGAGGCCATTCACAACTTTTTCCTCTCGCATCATTCTCCAACCAGGTTGGTACAACGTTCTGCTTGCTGTTTTATTAAGATTATCAAAGCTTTAAAGAGCTCATTAATGACTATTGCCATCATAGGTTGACTTAAAGTCTATTCAAGGATGGTGAGTCTTTGCGTTATATTCCCTTCTTTTAAGAATCGTCCGGAGTGTGAATATTTGGTATTATATAGTCTTTCTCTGCTGAAGTTCCTTTGGTATTTTCTTCACTTCCTTTTTCCAGTAACCACTGGAATATGATTTTGACAAGTAAGTATAAGGAAGAAAATTGTTCCCTCCATAGTTGTTACAAAGGAGTCTTGTCACACTTTTTAAATGTGCAGATTTTTCCCAGCTTAACTTGTAAGACCTCAGCTTGGAAGCCATCATTTCCGGGCACTTAATAATTTGTAATGAGGTAATTGCCTCATTGATTTCATCCATGTTGTCGAAGTCTGTGTGGTATGAACATTACATTGTCCTACCTCTGTATCTTCCAGTTGCATCCATTCACCTTGGATATTCATACAATCTGTGAGAAGCTCACCTTTCTCATTTTTACAATAGATTTTCTTTGCATAAAATGCTTGAATTTTTTGTCTCCACTGAATCGTTCTGTTTTGTCCAACATTTCTTCTTCCTTTGATGAAGGAGCTTTTCTTTGTGTCGCTTTTGGAGGGATCTCTGATTCATCAGTTTATAGGCCTGATGTCTAGAATTGGTGCCTCCTTTGAACCCTAAATCAAAGCAACACCTTATTTCTTTCTGGGGGGCTAAGCATATCTGTTGTTTATAGCTCTATTATTTATTTATTTTTTATAACTTTTATCCATGTTCTTTTCTTTTTTAACAAAATAGTTTATATTTATAAATGCCTATGGCCCTACACATTACAAATAACCTTCTGGAAGCAGTTCCTAAATACTTGAAATTGTCTATTTTTACTAATATCAAATCAGAAAGATCAGTTCTGATCCTTCTTTCCCCCTCCATGTCCCAATTAGGAATATATTTATAAACCAGATAATATTGAGAAATCACTGTGGTTTAATTAAAGTAATGGAAAACTTGGTTGTAAATTAAATTAATTTAATTATTTAACCTTCAATAAGCAGGTTATTTCGCTTTATTAGTTTTTTTTATTTTAGGCACCTACAAAAGCCACTATCTAAGTCTCCAAAAGAAGTTATAGGACAATTATAAGCCCTGTAATTAATAATCCAAAAATGACAGCATTTTGGTGGTTCTCAATCTTAAATTATTCCAAAAATCCGTTTAAAAAACAGGTTCTTTCACTTTTTTGTCAGTTATTTATTTTTTGTTTTAGACAATAACAAAGTTCATTACTTGAGCCTCTTAACAGGTTAATATGAGCCGTTGAAACCAAAAGTGGTGTAAGTCAAACCTGGATTTATAGATAAATACAACTTAGTATAAGATTTTAATAAAGGATACTTTTCCTGTTAAAAGTATTCAGCGACAAGCATATCCAGTTTTATAAAATCAATTTGGTTAATGGACCCAGTAATTAATTAAATAATTATTTTGTTATGTAAATTCATTTTGATGAGTACGGAATGACTTGCGCCAATTTTGCTTTAAACGGCTAATTTGGCAGTTATGTTGGGATGGTTCTGAACTAATAATTCTGATCTAATACGCTGATTGGGAAGGCTCCAACATGGACTGCTCCGGTAGGTACTATTGGGACTGGAGCAATTACGCTGAACCTAATCCGCACTAAAATCTGTTTTGGACCGCTCCGGTAAGTATTATTGGGACTGGACCAGTCACGCTAAACCTAATGCGCATTTAAATCTGTTTTGGACCGCTCCTGTAAGTACTATTGGGACTGGAGCAGTTACACAGAACCTAATGCTCACTTATAGCTGTTTTGGACCGCTCCGGTAGGTACTATTGGAACTGGAGCAGTTACACAGAACCTAATGCGCACTTAAATCTGTTTTGAATGGCTCCAACATGGACCGCTCCGATAGAAACTAAGACCCTATACACACGGAGCTACTGGAAAGAAACTAAACCACTCGGTAACTCGAGTTACTGAATAGTTATGGACTCAGTGGTGACTGGACTCCACACACGAAGCTACTCGTCAACAATCAAAATCTCTAGTTCATTCAGTGTCGTCCTGGATATCAAGCGTGCAATGTCTGGACGACGTGAGCGATGATGAAACCATTATCTCATGAGGAGTAGAAGAACAGTAAGAAGGTTTTGGGTACACCCATAACTTTAAAACAATGTTAAGAAGCGGTTGTTTGTTGCTGCTTTATACGAGGTTATATGACGTTCCCGACTTCTACCTATGCCTTCTCCGCCTAATGCTTCTTCGAATAGCTAGGACGTTGAAAATTATAATAGATTATAAATAATGGTATAAAATGGGATTTTTTCTATCTCTCCCACCAGCAACATGTTGGTTTGTTGGTCACTCATCTGCAAGAAACTAGAAACTGTAATCACTCGGCAATCCGAAACGCCAGTCACCAGGGGACTGGTTACAAACGGGTTTCTATGAATCTCTGATGAGTATGCGGCTTTCCATTATGCCCCACTGTTTTACACAGGGAATGACTCAAAGAATACAAATTGGTATTCGCGTCACTGATCAGTTCTTTTTCAGTACCTCCGTGTGCATATGGGCTAGCTCTATGAGTTGCCGCCTTGCTTGTACAGCGTTCAATTTTACTCGAAACCATGATAAGGTTCGATTATCTTAATAGAGAAAATTCCTAGTAAAATTTACGAAAATATTTTTTAATTAAATAAAATTAACCATTTTCATTTTTTCAAATGTTATTTTTTCAAATGTTTCATTTGTTCAAATGTTTTCTTTAAAATAAAAAATGTTTGACAGTATTTTCAAATCAAAATAAACCATTAAAAGATACGGAAGTTATTAAAGTTAAAAAATTTTCAAACTTCAAAATTTATTATGATTTCTGTTGTAATTTAAGTTCAAATCAAAGGTGAATCGAGCCTAAGAAAATGTTTCTTGATTTGAGGTAGGTAAGTAAATTTAGAGATAAACACTGGACAATTCAATTTATTCAGGTAAATTAAGTTCTATATCCTTTAAGGTCGGTTACTTACAGGATCTTGGCTATTATGTGCCTTAACGTTATATTTTAATGTTGAAAAATATAGTTTTTTTTAACAAAAGAAAACTTTAAACATGATGCTCTTTACACGATTTTGTTCGGTCCTGACTGTCTCAAGAAACGAAACGTTGAATGGTTATTCACTGGTTTTTGAGACTTAATGTCTTGTTTTGTAATGTACTTATAATTTAACAAATAGTTGTCAAGTATACAGTTGATCAGTAATCAATAACACTGTAACTATTTTTAAAGAAAATACCTAAAATGGTGGTGAAGAATATGTTATGTATGTAAAATTAATAAAAAATATAAAGTTAAAAAAACAAAACGTATTGTAAATCAGAAGGATTTTAAATTATTAAAATACCGTTTAATGTATTAATACAGAGTTGACAATTTTCCAATTTATTTTATAGCATTTTCCTGCTTGGCAGTTTATTTTAAAAAAATTACCGGTATGGAAATTAACCGCCAATTCAATTATACGCCAGTAAATTAATTATTATCAGTGTACTTGGTTGACTGTTATTGTTATATTTGAAATTCATTTCTTTTTTTTTTTAAATCGGATCGATAAAGGTCTGTGCAGAAAAATCGATAAATGTTTGCACAAAACGATTTTAGTTGTTAAGAACAACTACCTAATGTAAGTGATTCAACAGGCTACACATACACAAGCGCGGTTTGGCGGGCGTTCCACAGAATAGAAATTTTTTGAATAATTCCATATTATATATTCTATATTTTTATTCTAAGATAAAAAAAAATTGTTTCAAAAGCACAAAGTTATTTCATATTTTTAAACTCTTTTCCCATTACAAAATTAATACATAAAACTTCAGATCCCACCTGATCTAGGGCAATTTTTTTAACAGTTTATCTTGGCAGACATCGTTGAATTTGTTTTGGATTTCTCGTAAACTAGTTGGATTCTGGTCTTTATTGGCCTTAACTTACAAAACATTAGAATATCACATCAAATATTTCTTTTGCGCCTGCCATGATAATTTCTGGACCCACCCCTGCTCCAACCCCTCTTTTGTTGCGTGGAATCCCCGTTTTTATAAAACTTGATTATGTAACCGCTAAGCCAATACGACTTTGTATTAATGTCCATTAAAGGCAGGATATTCTTACACTACCAAATAATGCGAGTTTATAAAATTAAAAATGTTGCAAATTATTACACAATGGTTTATTATTAACATTGCTTATTTTCAATATCAGTAAACTAAAAAGCAAAACAAAAAAATATATTCGAAATCATTATACCAAATCTAAAGAAAAATTGAAAAATTGCCAGATGGTAGTACATACATAGTCACAAATTCATCATGGAGTAAAAGGTGACTGGCAAATCTCAAACATTGGTTTAATGGTTTTGTTTTAAAAAAAAAGAGCTACTAAATCGATCAACAATATAATATTTAAATCATGGGTAGGGATTCCAAAATATGTTTATTACTCCTACAGATATTATCATAAATGGACAAATATATGGACATATAAAAACTTACATTGGCTACCATTCTGTAACGAAATTCTTTCTCAGTCGATTACAAAGATTAATTATTGAAAACAATGAACTAAAATCGTGAATAAAAATCTTGAGAGAATCTGATATAGAATAAGAGCTTTGTGTTATATCCTAATGGTTCACATTGTCGTAAAATAATGACGTTTTTATTGTTTTTAAATTATTTTTATGGATCCGCTTTTTATACAATTCGCAAACGCTGTTAGTTATTTTAAACAAAACCTCATCCAACAGTTTATATATATACATATTGAACTTATTTTCTTGACTGTTGTAAATATATATTTTTGTGGGTCTTGAAGATCAATCGATAATAAAACTTTATTTAGGCGACTTTATTGTTTGCATAGTCACTGAAAAAAACAACAGTGTTTTAGATGCTAGTTTCTAACCTTGCTTTCTCTACCATTCCTGAAAATCCTCCGAGGCGCCTGAAAAGTGGATGGCCACGAGACCTACTAACATAACCGAAGCATTGATTTAACATTTATCATCTTGACCCCACAATCAAAATAAAGTATTTTTTATTTGTTGGAATGACTTTAGTGGAAAACCTAAATGTTTGTGAAAAATTTTGAATTCTACGAAATGTTTGTTTTGAGATCCTCCTCCTCCTCATCCTGAATCCAAATAACGAAGTATCGCAAAATGGTCTCTATGTGGTCAGCCTAGCTCAAAAACTAAAAGTCTTCAAAGTTGAAACTACATATTCTGGACACGTGTATGCTTGGGATGTTACAGCAAGTTTTTCGTTAAAATTGACCGACCAGAAGTGCCAATTCTATAGATACATAAAGAAGAAAAAAGGAAAAAGAGAAACATCCAATTCGAAAAGGAAAAACCGAGACCCCCGAATTTTCCCGATTGCATTACGGCTTCACTATCCATTATTAATCTGATGTATTCTTGGCAGAAACAAAATTGATATTCGTCATTTCCTCTACGTGAAACCCTAAAATAAGTATTTTTATTGCAACAAATATAAAATAAAATTTGTACATAAATTTCGCCTTCCCGGTCTTATTTATTTATTCATTTTTTTTTTCAAAAATTGCAATAACTTCACTACAGCTGACCAATTTACCCAAATTTTGGTGACATAATGCGCCCACACCAGATTTTTTCGTTACAGACATCGTTGACATAACCTCGTAAAGCAGTTCCATTCTTCAATACCCGTGGGTGCAAAATTTTAGGAAGTAGAATCAAATACCTACAGAGTCCAATAAGTTTTTTTTATATAGCCCTCTCCCGAAGAACATTTCTCGATTTCTCGATTTTTTTATTGATTTAGCTATCAATGCTTATGCTAAAAATCTAATAAGTGAAAAATTATCTCAGTAAATAAAAGGATATTTATTGTTAGAAAATAAATTTATCTTCTACTATCTATACTAATCTCCTAATTTATCTTTCTAAATATAGAAAAAAAAATCAGTCGAAAATGGAACTCTTTCGAATATTGATGGTTGATTATTAAGATTTAAAACTGGCAACGATTAACAATGGGTCCAACCCTTTCACTCACAGACGCATCAAGTTAAAAAAAAATGGAATTGCTTTCTTGGAAAAACTCATTTATACATAACAAAAAAATTGCAAAAACACGCATTTGCCTTCCTTAAGACCAAGAGATTTTAAGGCTAATTTTTTTTGTTTTCTCAATTTTTTCGTAATTGATTATGAAACGATGAAAATTAAAGTTGAGTTTAGTTCTTTTAATATGTTTAAAGCAGACCTAGACAGAATGTATTTTAATTCTTATTTTAAAATACAAAGTATTTTGGCCTTTTAAAATTCAGTGTATTTTGATTACTAGATACTTAATTTTTTATCAGAAAAAGTGTTCAAAATACAAAATACTTATTATATATATGATTAACCATTTCTGAATTAAACGCAGATGGTCGGGGCTGGTAGTCGAGAAAAACAAAAATACTTTTAATAGTAATGAAATTAAATAAACAGTTAATAAATATCATGTAATTGTTTGTAAAAATATTAATATATAGTTGAAAAAAAAATTTTTTATTCCCTCTCTAACAATCTCCTACAAAATAATATTTTAAATACCAACGAAAATATAGATATTGTATTTTTTATATTTTACTTGTAAAATTCATTTTAAAAGATTTCATTTCTTAGGTTTGGTTTAAAGTTAACTGTCATTGGTCAATTTTCGCGTCAGTAGTTAACAGCTAAGAACATGTTTATCTAAACTGAATATTTCTTCGTGTTGTATTATTATTTTATTTATACATTTTTTTAAAACTAATTTTTGTGGGTTTTATGAACACTGATAGTTTTTATTGTACAGTAAGTATTTGTTAAAATAATTGATAATTCTCGCACTGTTTTTTTCGGAGCCTGAATACGTTATTACGAATTGGTTTAGGTTGTGATATAAAACATAAGAAATTATTGAAAAATAGACATATATATATTGGTATATTATTAGTAGAATTGATGTTGTGTGAAAAGGGCAGCTCAGTTAGAAACCGGTTGCCCTGTCGGTTAAATACGATTTCGGTTGATTATAGATTTATTCTGAGGTGTATTGTTATAAGTCGATAAGTAGTTGAAAGAAGTACGACAGGCAGCGCTAGTGTCGAGAGGTGGCTGTGTTCCCGCGCCGAGGTCCGTGGCGTTGTCTGCTTCTTCGCCTCCGCCATTGCGGTGTCTCGCTCCTTCTCTCCTTCCCCATTCTGTGCTCATTCGGTACGCCGTTACAGTGCTTGGTGCATCTCTTATTCCTCGTAGAATTCTAGGGAAGTCATGGAAAAAAGGATAGAGCTTGAGAAAAGGGGTAGAACACCTGACCAGGTAAGCCAAACCTTTATTAATGCCGTAATTTCGTTTTTTCCTCACATATTTACTTGAAATGTATATCGGATAGGGAAGCCTTTGGGACTTTACTTTCGAAATGATTATACTTTTTCGCTTAGTTATTATTTGAAGTTGGCATTATTCTATATTTCACCGCCCTCGTGACGGTATTTACGATTTTTGATGAATTTTATTAACCTAAACATGCTTTTTGCGACGACTTTGTTTACGCTGAAAACAGCATTTTTAATTTAGTAATTTATCAACTCGTGTTGAATGGAAAACAATTAATACAAATTTATGATATTTTCACCAATTATGTAATTGCGAAATTGATTTATGGCCGTTTAAACGCGATTGTAGGTTTATTTACCATATGCATGTTTTCTGCCCTTAATTGTAAATTTTATCCATGTCTACTAAAGGGATGTGTATACACCATTTAAATAAATTAGTGCTTTAAGTGATTCGGTGTTTATTAAATGTGGTTTATACAAATATGTTCGGCGTATCATGGTTTGTTTTAATCGGTTTCCTTTGATTACTTGTCATTTCTCGTATTTTTTTCCACTGAATACTCTGGTTTTTACTGTTATGAATCAGATTAAATTTGTGTTCGTTTTCTTTTGTTATTTTAACGCTTCCGTGATATCTGTTGAATAATTTTTGTTGTGTTTTCCCCCCATAGTGGTTGGATTTGTTTTCATCTAAACAAGTTGCGTGGCAGGGCACCTTGGAGGCCGCTTGGGTGTTGAGTGCCGTTTAGTACCCTGGCCTTTTATCAGGATGCGGCCGTTGCGCTAAATATCCGTCAAATTTTTTTATAACAATTTTTATATTTTTTTAATGCCCGTATTTTTAATTACGTTTTCGCTGGTTTTGAGATGAATACCGGCAGCCATGTTTGGTCGATTGCTATGCGCACATGTCTCCTGCATTTCTTAATTGTAGATTCAAACAACACTAATGATGCTTAAAATATTTAACCACTATTGAGTAAAAATTTTTGAATCTCGAATCGTATTGTTGGCTTGTTGTAATTTTATTATTTTATGAATTGTTAAAATTGAATTATATAGGAGAAAAAATATTTGATGAAATGATTGTAGCCTAAGTTGATGCAAGCTTTCCTACTGTTTTTTACATCAAAGTTTAATTTTTTATTATTAGGGAATAGGTTACTTTGACAGCAATGTTTTTATGCATGTGCAGTATAGGAAATAATAAGAATTGTTTTGTTTTTTCCCTGAACTTATTAAAATTTAATATTTTAATAAACTAATATTTAATACTGCATAGTTCATTTTTAATTTTTTGATTTTTATCTATATTTCAGATTCATGAATTAAATTTAGACAATTGTCGAAGTACAAGTATTGAGGGGTTGACAGATGAATTCACAAATTTGAGATCCCTCAGTCTCATTAATGTGGGGTTGACTAGTCTTAAAGGATTTCCTAAATTACCAAACCTCCAAAAGGTAAATTACTTCAAACTTTTAAATTTTTTTAAGTTGGTATATTTTTATTTTGTAATTAAGGAGTAATATATTACTTGTATTCACTAAAAGTCAATTAAGTGTACTTACAAAAGAGTCTGTTTATGATCACATTCTAGCCTGATTGCTTAGAAATGTATCTGTTTTAAGCTAGGTTAAATTGTGTAGATTAATAGTTTGATCAGACACCATCTTATTCTTTGTGGATATTATGGTCAGTTAAAAAACAACAATTCAGTTATTTAACACTTAATTCAAGCTTTGAGATGTCAGCACTAGGGCAGCTACAGGTGGTTTTTGTGCTTCTACTGTGTTCATTTCAAAGGTTTACTTTCAATTGGACTTCAGTATATTCTTACTTGTTCTCAAATTGTTATTTTTTTTTTTTATTAACTTAGTGTGTATAGCTTATATCTTTTAGGGAAAAAATACCTTGTTATAACAACCTTATAAATTAGTTTGTATTAATAGTTTTTACAAATCCAGACTAAGAGCTTGATATATTAATTTTGGCACAATATTAATATTTGCTTAATCTACACTTAATTAAAAAAAATTAATTTCTATTAATTCTAATAAATCAGCTATGAGTTGTTTAGGTTTATTGACTGTTTTTCTATGTTAATTAAATTGTGGAATTTTCTATTGAACCTTATAATTTTGTGAATTTTCTATGAATTTATATGAGTTTTTTTAAATATAGACTAGCAAGATTAAAAACAAACATTTCTGATGAAGCACTTAATATAAATTTAATGTCAAGCTTTTTCAAATTGTAGTAAATTATGTTTACATTCACTTTCACGTCTATTACATACAGAAATAAATATTTGGTGCAATTTTATTATTATTTCAGTAATTTTTATTAACAAATTAAACAATATTAACTTTTTCATTTATCCAGAATAGTCCTCTTATTATTCAGCATATACTTATTATAAGAGGTTCTTATAATTGAATTATGTATTCTTATGCTTAGAAATTATAATTAAAATATGCATAGATGTGTATTATAGGTATTGCTTTGAAATTGGCTTATATACTTCATCGATTATATCTGTATTAGCTTGCAAGAATTTAAAACGAGAAATAAGTCCAAACATATTCTTAAGATGTAATGGATTAAAATATTTAGGCTTTTGGGGAGCGAGTTTTTTAAAAAAACGTTTTAAGTTAACTTAATACCTTATACTTCAATATAAGATACTTAATGAGCTAAAAAAAATTAATTGTACCAAAGCCCAAATTTTTAATTTTTTTCTTAAAACTATTTTTTTGGACTTAGATTACATATTCTCCCAACATAGATATAAACCTAAATTGGTGAGATTTAAAAAAGAAGTTCTAAGAAAATTTTATATATATAATTACACACACGAGTGTCAATGATTGACCATATTTTCAAAATTGAAAATATTTCTCAAAATGGTGTCAGGGGTATGTATGTTCAAAAGGAAACAAAAAATAGTTTTGTGAATTGAACATGAATTGTGAACTGTTTGTTTGCCTAATGATGAAATAGTTTTCACCTAATTTTTGTTTCCTTTTGATCGCACCCCCCATCCATCTCTTTCATATATAAGAAAATATTCAACTATATATTCTATTTAAGTATTTTTGTTTTCTCAAGAACTTGGGTATATCCTATTAGAATGATACTAAATCTAATTAAAGTTGGCTACAGTTAAAAAAAAAAAAAGGAAAGTATTTATTTTTTTTGCATTAATGAAATATTGTACTTATTTATATTTTCTATTCAAAATTAAAAATGTTTCATCTAGATTTATTATCTTGTTTTCCTGGAGCTCAAAAAAATCATAGTTATTATTTATGTTTTAGCTTGAACTAAGCGATAACAGAATATCTAATGGTCTAAACCTCCTTCATACAAGTCCCAATTTAACAAATTTAAATCTTAGTGGAAACAAAATTAAAGATCTTGAGACACTGGAACCTCTGGTAAGTTCTTCATTGTTATTGATATTATTTTAAAAATATAAAAACCAAAACATTTTATTTATTTCTTAACCTGTCTTACTGATTTAATTAGTTGTCTATGTTGTTTTTTTCCTGAAGTTATTAATCTGTTTTTTTTATTTGTCATCCCATTTTTCTTTATCGATGTTAGGCTCGAACGTGTAACTCCATAGCTGTAGTAAGAGTGAAAACTGTTATTGTTATATAAATTATTCACAACTTCATTGTTACATTATATTTATATTTGAGGACCTTCTAGCTGATCACGTTGGGGCATGGGTCCCAGGAGTGGTTGGTTCAGAAGGTTGTGGGTTTGATTCCCACACCTGGGTCAATCAATATTTATTATGAATTCGAGAAGAGAATCTTAATATTCCTACTCTAGCACGGTATAGGTTATCAATAGCAGACTTAAGCCAAAATAGGAAAAAAATAAATATTTAAATTGTTTTCTATATTAAAATCTTGATAATAATTCTTAGGATAAAATTAATTCTTAATATTACATTAGAAAGAAATGGCTCACTAATATAACTGTTACTTATCCAAAACAAATTTTGAAAAATTTAGTGCTCATAAAAACCTTTGAATAGAGATTTAAGTACTTACCACAATATGTTAGTGATTTAGTGACAAGAAGTATACTTGTATCCATTATAATTTGTGACAGTGAGAGATGATATCTAGATGTAATACATTAGCTTTCAATGGATTCAAGGAATAGTGCTAATATTAATATACGGTTTTTATCTGACGACAGTTGTAGTTCTTATGTTGGCTGATAAGTGGTGTTATGCTGGGCCATAGCGGCTTTGGTGGCTGTAGTAGTTACAGTCTAGACCAGCAGGTAGCGGGGTCGCTACATTTTCATCCTCATTATGATCTAGTTAATTATTGGCTAAATCAATATGGTGTTCCTTTGTGTTGATTTATCAACATTCTTCACATCCATTGATGTTTCTTGTTGCCTAAATTTCCCTCAATTGTATGTTTCAGTTAAAATTGTTTTTTTTTTAACTTCTAACTTTTTAACTTTTAAATTCTAGAAATTTAAAAAATAAATTTTTTATTTCAGATCCGCTTTGTTTTGATAATGCATACAGCTGAAGAGAAGCTTTTGCATTTCACTTTTAGATGGTTTTTTTTTTTTAAATCATGAAATTGCATATTAAGTTTGTGATTATTGCTTCAGTAATGTTTCAAAATTAATAAACTTATATTTTTATTTTTTTATTTATTTTTTTTTTTTTGTATTTATAGAAGGACTTTGAACACCTTAAAAGCCTTGACCTTTTCAACAATGAAGTTACTTGTATTGATAATTATAGGGAAAGGCTATTCAAGCTACTACCATCATTAGAATATCTGGATGGGTAAGTTGACAATCATTTTCATTTTTACACCATTGCAAAAAAAAAAAAATAACTAAACATTATAAATTTAGTAAAAAATAAATTAATTAAGTTACTCTGTCCAGTTTTTTATACTGTTGACCTTGACGGCAATTAATGTTTGCCCAGTTTTTTTTTTATTAAGTCAGTTATATCTTTTTGTTTAGATTCGATGCTAAAGAACAGGAAGCAGATGATAGTGAACAGGAAAATGATTCTGTTAATGGCAATGAAGAGGAAGAAAGTGGTAAGTCAATCGAATAATTTTATATATTATTAATGCAATGGTCTGAATAATTAGATTCATATTGTGAAATTATCATTCTTAATTAATCATCATGAAAAATATGTATTTCAGATGAAGATGGAGAAGGTGAAGGTGGAGAGGAAGATGATGACGAGGAGGTAGAAGATGATGAGGAGGTGGGCCTTGAAGCTGTATATAAAGAGAACCTTGATGTACGTTTTATTTTTATTCCTAAATTTGTATTGTAAAAGAAAAACTGTACATCTTTATTTTATTTATTTTTTCTTATGTAACAGGAGGAAAGTGAAGGTGATGATTATGAAGAAGAGGGGTCAGAGGAAGAAGAAGATGAAGATATCGAGGAGGAAGAAAGCTTCCAAGCTGATGCTGATACAACTGAAGATGGTAAGTAATATCAAATTCTAATTTTTTTTTGTTTTCATATTTTTATTAGTGTAGCTAAAGACATTCCTCAGTTTTTAGATTACTTAATTTTACTCCTATATGGTGATAAATACTTTATTATTGATTGTAAAACGTGCATTATGGCTAATTTTTTTAATACAATTTTTTCCTCTATAAAGTTACATGTAGCCAAATATTATCCAGTCAATAGATTTTTTCTATGAAATTCGAATTATATTACGTTTCTCGACTATTCTTCTTTAATGGTAGTTGTATACTACAATTTTGGTTTAATATTGGTGTGCAAGTCCAGTTTGTTTAACAATAATAGGGGTATTCATGATCTTTAGTTTAACATGTTAAAATGTGTTGAATGGAGAAATATTTCCTTCTTTTACAATTTTGAAACAATATAATATATAACATGGTTGAGAGTCTGTGTGGATTGAAATAGTAATCAATAAATAGTTGAATACTATTTCGTTCTTCTTGACAGCAATCCTGACCATCTTCTGCAAGATCATTCCTTAATTTGTTTGCCTACAGTTAGCGTTAATGTCTATTCTACATTTCTGTGATTTATGGAAGCTTCCTTTGAAAGTCGGCTGTTTTAAGCCTAATTAATCACTCCTGTCTAATAACTCTTGTATCCCTTTTATTATTATCCTGTCACTACGGTCCTACAAGAACCCAGGCTTCCTTCACCGCAGTGAACCAATCTTTTGGTCTTACCCTCCATTTTTAGAACATTCAACTGCCTTAGATCCTGCTCTGGATCATCCAGCTATCTGATCCGGGATGTACTCTTTTTTTTCTTTTCCATGAGGTTTCCCATAGAGCATTCTCCTGGGTAACCTTTGACATAAGGTATCCTTAAGACATGCCCTATCCATCTTATTCGAGATCTTTTCACTAATGTTACGATGTTTAGTTCCCTAAACAGCTCCTAATTCCGAGCATTGTGTCCCTTTACTTAAAAATATTTTAAATATTATGTTCAGCTACCCTAGGAAGTATGGCTTGTGTTTTTAAATGTGGTCAGTTTTTGCCTTTCATTACTGGAACGGGTGGCAGTGTTTAAAGTTTGTCATGAGAATGGATTGTGCGTGCATAAATCAATCTTTTTTTCTACAGCTCAGGCAGTCAACTCCTCACACTTAATAACTACACAATATAATTATCATATGTGGCAATAAATCCCTTGTTTGCAATTGTATGAATGTTCTAGAAACTAATATGTATAGACTTTACATTGCTGCAAAGCTAAGTGGTTTTTTTTCCTCTTTGTCATTGAGAAGTTAGCAGCTTTTGTGATGAATACTGCTAAGTTTCTAAATTGCAAGCATATACATAATGCTTACCCAACTTGTTACCATGTCTTTTAAGCTTTTATAGTGTATTATCTACTTTCACTCTATCACAGTAGTTTCTCTGTGGGAAATCTTGGCTGTAGTATTGTTTAAAACTAATACAATGTTTGTTTTCAGATTCCACTCCACGAGGGAAGAAAAGAAAACATGAAGGAGAAGAGGAAGTTAATTAATTAACAATGATAAAACAGTTCTTAAAGATTTGAGTCAATGGGTTCCCCAGCGGAGTGGAATGATCTCCAAGTACACAACTATGGGAAATGCATGAGAAAGACCAAGATTTATCTTTCTTGTGTTGTACTTACTATCTGAGTATTCCTGTTTTATTGAAATATATGCATGTAAAAATAAAATCTTTTAAGGTACTGTTTTCAAATATTTGTACAAAATGATAAATTAAAAAAAAAATGTAGTAAGGAAATTAATTAATTTTGTAAAGTATGTATTTATTAATTGAATTATACAAATATATGTGTATATATCAAGAAATTGTTTATTTAGGTTTACTTAGTGAGTATTTTTCTCTTTCATTTCCTGTAAGTTGTGATTTTCGTTTGGTCGGTTTTTATATCTACAACTTTATAAACATTTAATACTAGTCTGAAATTAATGATCAGTATATCTGTTTAGTTTGTTAGAGCTTTAAGAAAAGAAAACACTTATGTGATTTATGAAGGGATTTTTCTATGTGTTTATGTTGTAAGTCTAAAATATTTTCATGTATTATTAATTATAATTGTGTAAAATGTATAGATGTATCTGTAAATTATAATTAAATTTTATGGTAATAAACCACCATACTGGTTTGTGAGCAACACACAGGCTGAAATTGTCCTATAATCGAACCAAGTGCCTAATGTTATAATATAGATGTTCAATATTCGGTCAGCTATCATGTTATTGTGCTGTAGGTATAAATGTGAATCTTACGGGCCTGTGATTCTTATAAAGTTGTGTATTATAAATTCCGACCATTTACTAAATTCAAGGAACCCTGAGGAATATATTTATTCTAAACAGAATTTTAATACAAAGGTTTTTATTTTTTGCATTAATGACTTGACAGTCATGTATAGAGATATATTTTAGGTTTTGTACAGCCTTTATTCTTTGTAATCGCTTGGCACATATTGTAATAGGTATTATTAAACAATTAGATAAAAAGTTTAGGTACCTGTTTCTTCACTTATTTAGCATTTAAACTTTTAACATTGGTCATGCTTATTAGGGCTATATATCTTAATATATATACATATATATATATTTAATATAAAATGATTTTTTTTTTTTTTTAATTTTGTTTTTAGATACTGTAAAGTCAGCATGGCCCTAATACAGAATTATTACTTTCAATTTGTTGAATCTTATTCATATTTAGTGTTAGATTATTCCACATTGATTCATAAAAACAGATTGATTCAACAAACCAGGTATAAAAAATTCAGTTTAGTGGCCATGTGATGTATTGTATATAATTTACATACATACAAATGTGCCGTAATTATCTGTTACCGTAAGGTGATTAGAATGTATTTGTACAGCTTATTGTATAAGTTTTGTTTCACAATAAATATGAAAATATGTAGCGGAGGAGTTTCAATATTGCATATTATATTTCCTTTATCTGTTTTGTAATGGCATTATTAAAATAATACCATGGACCATTTGTTGGTGAAATCCATAATGTTGGTGAAACCTTGTACAAAGTATTTGTAGTCTTATGAAATGCTCAGATTAACCTATACATGGTAAAGATTTTATTTTTATTGAAATTATGAACTATTATGTAAACATTTTTATGGATTATAGGTAGTCACTGATCTTATTGACCGTATCTAAATCTTTAAATCTTATACATACCAAATTTGAATGTTCAGTAAACATTCTTGTCAATTGTATTATCCTGGATAATTATATGTTAACTGCATATTAATCGTTCGTTATTAAATGTTTTCATTTTTTAATAGCCTACACTTATTTAAGTATTAGCTGTATCCTATCTTTATATTTTTTTTATTGATGTCTAAAACTTAAAATTAGTGCATCAATTCATCACATAAGTAAGTTAAAATAGTTGTTGAAAAAACTTGTGGGATATCCAATTTTATTTTATTCATCATAAATCTCTGATGTTTAAATATTAATGGTTTGTTACAAATTCATGATAGCAATATAAACTGATAGATATTTTGGGTTTATTAGTTTTTCAAGCCTAAAGAACTTATTTTTAGTATCAAGAGTTGGAAAACAAATTGTTGCTTTTTCATCCTACCTTTGAGTTTTGAGGTCAAAATATGTAGTCTTAAACTGTACCATGTATTTTAGATAATTCATTTTATGTTCCTAGTATCCACAGTTCATTGGATATAACAGGCCTTGTTTGATTTTAAATATTGTTTTTTAAATTTATAGTTCTATTTTTATCACCCATGTCACTAATACTTACTTGGTTCTTTCTTTAACTGATTTATACACAGGGAGAGGATAACAATAATACTAATAGAGATGTAATCCTCTATTTCTTTTGTTGGTATATGTTAATTGTTTTGGCAGGTTTATATATCTCGGGGAATCAGTTTTTGGTTATATAGGGTATTACAATCCAATCAACATTATATTTGTGTTAAATTACTCATACATGATTGGTTAACTTTTCATTACTGGCCATTACTTGTTATTAAAGGAATTTAGATCTCTACCTATGATTTAAACATTAAAAAAAAAATTATTTACAAAATTAAAGGCAATTCACTTTATTAAATCAATTATATAAACTGCAAAAATGGATATAATATAAAAATCATACTAAAAAAGTGAAACCCTCCATGGTAGCCTTATCTGACTTTTCAAACAGACAATTATAGCGAGTAGGTTGGTCGATGTACGACATGTCACAATCTCACAAGAGGAGATCATAACAAAAGAAAGCCAGTCCGGACCCGCCCCGCTAAGATACCTGGAGAGCGATGGTCCTATATCACTTTTGAAATATTAGCTTAAAAGGGGAAGTGGAGACTTAAAGATAGTTAAATCGAGCAATATTTAATAAGCACCTGAAATTGAAAAACTGCATGAATTATTTCACTTATCTTAAATTATTTCATATTTACAAATATATTCTAGGAATGAAGGAGTGTAATTTTTTGTGATAAATGGGTGAAAGCTGAAAAACTGAAGTTAATAGCTAATCAAGAGTATATAAAATTCTATAATGATTCAAAATCAATGAAGAATGTATCAAGTGAAGCGTTTTATGGGGTGATGGTAATAAGTCATAATGTGGTAAGGAAGGTACCTAGTTTAGTTTCGATAGCTAAGGAAAAGATACTTCAAATCACTCTTATATTGTAAAACTTGAGCATTTCTGGAGATTTAATAGCTTTGGCTGGCAAAGAGTTTACGAAAAAGAGATTTGGTGTGTGAACTGGTTTGGAGGAATCGAGGATAAGAATGGTTAGTTAGAGTCCATGGTATGTTTTTGGGTGATTTTCAATACTGGCAGATAGTCATGAATATAATGCTAATTCTAGGGAGTAGTCAATTTTCTTAATTTAAAGATTTTCAGATTATTGGTTAGTGAAAGTACCCCTTTCGCTCCCCCCCCTTTTTTTTTCTTTTTTCCTGCTATTCTTTTATACTACTTCATTTTTTCTTGGAGCATTTACATGTACTATATATTAATCAATATTGCTGATAAAATTGTATAAATGAAAAATGAGAAAAAGAATCAAAAGTCAGTTGAAATAAAAATATTAAGATAACTACAGTTTATTAATAAGGTTGATTGGGGATAAGGTGGTGGTAAACTTAGATTGAGTCTGTTGATAATATATATAAGGGGAGCCCCCACATAATCTCTGGCTGTCACGAGGAGGCCCCTCACCTCCAAATTTTTTCTAATCGAATCCCCACATGGAATACCACGGGTGTTGTGTATTGTGCACAACAATATGTCCATCAAAACACCAGATAAGTATTTCACTGAACACCTTCAAGTACCAATGATAGAAAAATGTAGTAACCAATTCGAATTATGTAACCACAGGTAATGCAACCTATCAATTTCATGTTTTTCTGTTTTGGAGGGATCAGAAAAAAAAAACCTCTGGCCCATTATGAATCAAAAGATCTGGAGTCTTGGAATGTAAAGTACTTGGAGGTGCATGAATGAGATATTAGGGTTGTGACACTCAACCATCTTATGAACAGGGTGAGTTGAGCAGGGTATCTTAGAGAGACCAAGGATCTTGGTGCTAATTTTTTCCTGCTAACCTCAAATATTAAATTCACTAGGAGGCTCAAAAGGTGCAAGTTACATCGCCAAAGAAATTAATTTTTGTGGAGGATGTGAATTTTGGAAGGAAATCACATTTTTCTATGGCTTGAATTTAGGGAAAGGAAGGAACTTTCAAACCAGAAAACAAAGAAAAACACATTAACGTGCCTTTATATGTTCTACATAAAGAAAGAACAAAATATATGAGCCCATTTTTAATCGTGTAGGATTATAAATTTGTAGACGAAGGGGGCATGCACCATCACCATTGAGAGCACTCCCGCAGATTGAGAATTTATGGGATTTAAGAGGTACCATTAGTTAAGGTTTCCATAAAAAAATAAAACTTTGTAATAGAAAATTTGAAGAATTTTATTGAATCTGTTGGTTTAGTTCATATTGAATAACAATTTGAATAGACTATGGATTGTCTGTGTACTATTAAAATTTTAAAGAGAAATTTTTCCAGTTTACACTTTTCAGTATGTATTAACTACAATTCTTTTTTTTTTACATATATTATGACTCTTACACAAGAACAAACTCTTGACCTTTGCAATTAAATTAATTGAATTGTATATTTCGAAAAGGGCCTATTCGTTCCTTTTTCATGTACTCATATAGATCGATATTTCATCAGCATACGATATTTTCTGTCATAGTGTATCGATTATTTTTGAAAAAAAAAAGCTGCTCAAATAAGTCCAGTGGTTTATCAGAAATTCAGTTTTCTTTTTTGATTCATGGAAATTTTTAGAGAGAGGCCCCTTCCGAAATTCACAATTTAATTCTAATATGAAGATGTTTGTTGTTAGCTGAATATTTCAAAGGAACTCTTGAACTCGCTATAGGGAAACAATTACTCATCATTTTACTACTTTAACACACATATATTTATCGGTAAATGTTTTATGAATCTGTCATTCATAATGGTTATTACTTTTCGACAATAATAATTACATATGTACCTATGTAGGAGCTTTTCATCATAGGCATTAAATGTCTTTTTAAGACAGCCAAAATTTATTTATGCTAAACATGTTTTTTTTTTCATTTGTTACTAACATTCATAGCTATAGTATAAACATAGAATTACCATATATCTGAGTCACGTCACATTGAGCAACAGCTATTAAAACCAAAACTTTATTTTGTAACATTTAAGAAAAACTGTGCTTTTTTTTTTTTTATAAAATACCCTTATCATCAATGTCTGATTATCAGGAAGGCATCAAAAAATTTTTTATATACATAATACTTATATATTTGTTTTGAATTCATTTTCTTATGTACCAATACATATACTTTTAAAAATCATCAATAGATTTCAAAGTATTATTGATTTATCAATAATGTATAACAAATCCTATCTATAAAACAACCATAGCAACAATGTCTATTATCGTCTGTAATTTATTATGTCACTATCACTTCATAAGCCAGAGGAATTCCCGATCCTATTATCCAGTAAGAGAAATTCGGTTTCCAAAATTTTCTGGTTCCTCTGTCAGCTTTTCTTTCTGGCAGTAAACCCTGGAAGACACAGCACAATTTCTGCAACACGAATAACATACATAAATAAATGGATTTGTATACGGAGTACAGATATATTTTTTAACAGTTATTAACAATTTTTTTTCTAAAACAATTATACAAATTTTTAACAGTTCGAAACTCAAGTTCCAATGGCGGGAAATTAAAAACCTATTTATACTATTATGAATAGTAAATTACATTATTACTGCCTTAATTAAATCGACTGCCACTAGCTCAAATGGGATAAATCATACATAAAAGCCCCCAACGTATCATTTTCAGTGCATGTCGGGACTATAACTACTTGTAGCATTCTGTATAAGTGGGTTTTGAAGTTACCATCATTGGTGTTAGTTTTTGTACGATAGTACCATAATTGTTGTCCTAATTTGTGAAGTTTTCATTTGTAAGTCCTTATTTTTTGAAATATGAATTATGTGAATACTGGAATCGTAAAGAACCTTACAATTAAGACTCGCCCAAAGCAGCTAAAAGCTTGGTGCGAAGTTGCCTAAATTTAAATTTCCCTATTGGTAAATTTGCTGTTAATACAATATTAAATTTAGTGGTGTGTTCTAGACCATATCCTAGATGTTCGATAAATCATAGGTTTTACATAAATCTTTTCAATATGTACCTAAGTACACAGGATAACTTCAAAATTCTGCTTTAATATAAAACATCTAGTTGTATAATTACTATTTGTCTAAAAAAGCTGGCTGATAAAGAAGACAAAAGGTTGTTTTTATTTAACTTGTTGGTAGGTGGTAATTGCCATAGAAATACTTTGTGTGTTATATTAAAAATTTATCATTTATTCAAATGTATTTTCTTTTAATATTGCTTTGAAAAATGAGCGAATTATAATATGTCGTCTACATATCATCAAAATCGCTTAAGCACGGTTTTCAATTTGTTAGGTTTCCATTTGGTTGATTAATTTTTTTTTAATTGTGTAGTTACCTATAATTTATTAATATTTATTCTAAATCAATAACTCTCAATTTAAAAATTCCGATTTTTTTTTATACACGACTGTGTTGGCAAAACTGGTTATTGGTGCTCAATCTAGGCGGTTTCTATAAACTGAAAGGAGAAAATTCATTTTTTATAGTATGGAATGAAGTTAGGCTTGAAAACAAGGCTTAAGTGGTATATTTTGTTATACTTTAAATTTATTATGAATAAAGTTAGGGGTATTAATGAACTGGTTATTAGATAATAATTGATTTTAAAAGTATTTATAAACACAATGAAGTAATTTTTTAATTTGTGTTGAAATTCTGATACCATTGTTTTATTTATATAAGGGTAGTTTATACTAAACCAGAATTATTTTCTGCAATATGTCTGTTGGCCTAAAATAAATTTTTTTCACCCTTGTAGTTCTTTAGAGGTACCAGGATTAAGTTTTTTTTCCTGCTCTATGTATCACTTTAAATGTTAAACTTGACATGTAACTTCCGTCAAAACAGCCCTGCAACGTAGGGCGAAACGTTGGCTCAAATAAAAATAGTACACCCATTTACTATTTGAGTTTTATTTGACCGCACCTGGACCATATTCCATTCATCTTTAACAGTTAATAATTGTTCAAATGGACTTCTCGCTTATCTTGAGCTGCATGAGAATTGTAAATTGTCTTGTTTCATTGCTTTATCTAATTCCAGTTAAATTTGTGCCTCATTTTATTCCTCAGTTACATTTAAATATTAATTTTATAAATTAAAAAAAAAAATCAGATATATCATTGAACCTAATAAGGAATAAGAAAGGCAATTAGGAAACAATCAACATTTTTATTCAATTATATTTTAAAAGCTATTTAGGCTATTTTTTTTTATTTTAAGAATTTTCATTTTGCAACAAAAAATCAAGGCTCTGTCTAAATCGAGTACAGAGCAACACTGTACCTTCAGTTTTTGTTGAGGAATACAAATTCTTGAAAATGTTATTGACAGCTCATAAAATAGACTTACAATTTTGGTTGGTTCCATATTGCATATTTTGTTTCTTAAACTAAGTATAAGTAATAAGTATAAGTAAGTAAGTATAAGCATATGTAATAGTTTCTTTTTTTTATTTATTAATTTATTCTTTGATTTGGGAATAATTAAATATTTATTTTTGTATGTTACTGAGTTATCAAAAACAATAAATTAATAATGAGTGGTTAGTCAAATAAATAAACTACTCAGAATCAAACATGTTTAACTTATAAAATAATTTAGGATGAAATAGTAAGGATTTAGTTCTGTTTTTCTGTTTTTTTAATATTAATTAACTCAAAATATTTCAAATGGGCCAGTTTCAGCAGAAGATAAAAACTGCCCTCCACCCACGAATTGTTTAGAGCTAATGGTATTTATACATATCTTTAATAGAATATTTATAATTTTTCAGAAAATATTAAGTTTAATGAATTGTTGGGGTATTTGCTGCGGATAAAGATTTTGGAAGATCCTGAAGTGCTTGTTCACAGTCATCATTGTAAGTACAGATTTAATTTATTTATTAAAGAAGAAAATAGTAGTGTAATGATTGTCTCTTTTATTTTATGATACATGTTATTCTTAAACTTATTAACCCTGCGAATACATTTTTTTCTAAGATAGTTTTCTCAGATTCTCTCTAATGATTAAATTTTCCATTGCTTTAGCAAAGATACTGGAACTAGTGGGCTTGACATTTTCCGCTAGTACAAAATGAAAATGAATGGAACCTTAAACTTAACAAACCTGAAATGCTCTATCTGGTTTATATAGGTAAAAGTGACCCAGAGTGGAAATCGACTTACACCCTCACAAGAATGTCCCATAATTCCAAGAAACTTCTGTGCTCAATAATTAGCCAGTGTGTCTTGAAATGCTGTAATGTTTTTTATAAGCACTGTATATCAGAAAATTGAATTAATCTTGCCTTCAGCCATGGACATCATGAATCAGTTGGTTCCATATCAATTTTATTAGATTCCATTTTCTACTTTTCCTTATACATGCATATACAAATATTTTTAAACTATACTGCATTTCAAATATTCTAATTAATGAAAATATACTAATGCATTATTCTTGACACTCATGTTTCAAAAATGGCTTCTCTCATACATTTTATTTTGAAAAGACCAATCAAATTTATTCTTAAATCAGCATTAAGAAGTTTTTCTGACATTCAGTGCTTATAAAAAATGAGACTGTGTGATGTAGTAGTTCACATTGTAGCAGCTAGGTTAGTCATCTCGGATCATAACGGTTTTAGCAGTTGTATTAGTTACAGTATAGACCAGCACCAGCACCACTACCAAGTGGTGTTGCTATATATTTATTTGATTAATTTTGAGACCCTAACTTAAGAAAAATTATTATACGTATAAACCGAGACAGTGGGGTGGCGTTGTGAGTAAGGTGCTGTGTTACTATGTCCTGGGTTTGAATCTGACTGTGGTAGATAATTATTTATTTTGTTACTTTAACCATAAGTGAATCCTGTTTGGATTCAAGAGCCCTCCTGGGGAATATCCAGGCTCTATAAAATGGTTACCGTTAATAGGTATTGTTGTGAGCATTGACTTTTGAGTTCTGGTGTTTATTATTATCACTACTTTAATTTGATCACTGGTGGTAACTTCCTAAAGTGAATCTAGATCAACTCCCAATGGATTCTTTCTAGTTCAAGTTGGGAGCCTAACTTCATGTAAATAAGAATCACTGTATAGTGTCAGGTTATAACAAAAAACAACGATCATCTGTATTCTTGTGTACAGGTGAGAACACACTCTGTGGTTTTTGTAGCTGAGAGAGTTGAGGCGTAACCTAAGCAACTTCAAAACTGCTATGGCCCCGGTTCAATTTTGGGCGGGGGAGGATTGACTTTTATTCTGTGGTTTGGTTAGAGTAGGTTGCTTTTACTTATTGGAAAACCATCTTGTTAAAAAAATTGTCTTTTTGTCGGTGAAGAGTACTTCTATGTAATACATACTTTTACATACAATAAACAAGCATTTCAATGGTACCGAACTGTGATTTCAAGTCATATTTTATGTTTAGCTCATTTACTTGGGTTTTATTTTCATTAATTTGAAGTTCCACTACAAAAAAAAAAGGAAGGAATCTTTATTTCTTATAACTATTTATCTATTCAATTTTATATATTTCTGATATAACTAATAAGTTTTATCTGATTGAATATAATAATTATTAAATTGTAAGACATATTTATATTAACATTGAAGTTATCAGAAAGAATTGAATGGCACAGGAATCAAGTGATCAGAGTCAGATGAAATGTGCATTGTATTACAGGAATTATATTTATGTCCAAAGCAGCATTGGTTCTTTTTGAACCTCAAGACTAAGTAAAAGGTTGAGCTGACATTGCTTGCATCTGAGTGGGAATGCCTCATAGCTATTTCTGAATGGGTCACTCTGCAATGAATCCCTGAGCGTGTGGAATGAACACCAGAGACTAAACAGGCTGATTACTGGCAAAGCAAGTTTCCAAATTACCTCAAATCACCTCTATACCCCTATGGGAGGAGGTGAAAACTGTAAATAATGACATTATTCAGCCAAGGTCATACATACAAACTATTGAGGTATTTTTAAGAGAAATAAAATTGGGCTATTGCTATAAGCTACTTTATTACACATCGCATGTACTTAAAGAACAATGTCATATAGATCAGCAACCTTATACCAGACATTCTGTAACCTTCTTGCAGCAAGCCGATTGATAGCAAAACAAAATCGACACGAGAGTCAATAATGAATTATGCAAACTTGACACCTTCCTTCATAAGTCAAATGTCTTCAATCAAGGACTTAGTAGGGGTTTTGTCAAGCTGTCAGCTAAGCCTTAGAGACATCAAATTGATATAGACACAATAGCAGCAATGCTAATGAGGACTCTAACTATAGTTCCTCTTGCTAACTAGAGTACTGTATTGAATGTTTCTTCAAAATCTTCCTCTTTTGTTTGTCTTAATCCTTGGAAAATCTAAACTTCTGTCAGCATTTCATTTCTTGGTAAAAATCCATTTACAAGGTATTATATTATTATTATTATTAAAATTTGGGAAGTTCCAAACATGGATTCTGATGGAGGAGAACAGAGGCAGAGAAGCCCTGAACCTACTAACTTTACTGTGGCTTGGGTGATCTCAGGAGTACTGATAAATTTATTTTTTCATTCTCAGAATTGTTCATTTGATTGGAAGATCAAATAATAAGAAAAGTTACATTTAATACTTTTTGTTTTATTCAGTAAAATAGGGTAGCGTTCTGCTATTTGTTTCATTATATTGTATGTCCCATCTTAGCAATACCAAGCACTCTATTAATTTTATTTGATGATTAATTTCATTGAACCCCAACAGATTATACCAATAGCTTGAATAAAAAAAGGACTATAATCGTTTTTCTCTGCGCCCTTTTTTTTAAAAGCAGCACTTGTCTTCATTAATTGCTAGGAAACACACTTAGAGGCAAAAATGTGGCCATTCTTTTTTATCTGATCCTGGAGATTATGCCATATTATAGCACCAAATCAGAGCTATCGGTTGGTAATAAGGTCTTTAAATTACTTTTCAGATAAGGATAATAATTACAAAAATATCAATAATTAGATTTTACATAATTTTTTGAACGTTGTTTTTGGTCTCCTGAAAAATTTATATTTTCGACTTAAGCCCTTATAACTGCGCATCAAAGATATGATGTTATTAGTGATAAAAATACTTTAATTTTCCTCTGTGTATGCGTTTTTATTTTCTTCCGGTACCTTTATTACAGCTTACATCTGAAATATTATTGACCCAATTTGATTTTAAGGTAATTTGCCTAAGGGATATTTGCATATTCTTACATTATTAACAAAACCCTTAATTCTTAAACAATTCAACTATAGTTTGATGCTTCTGTGATTGTCTTGTCAACTCACTCATATAAGATATATAGAATTAAATATATAACCATTTTAACCATTGGGAGGGCGGATGATGTTTCTTACCTTAATTCGTGTTGAGAGAGCTAAACATTAGGAAGGTTTCATTGTAATCCTGCCTGTTGAGGGAGTTCATTAGCTCTTCGTTCTGGTTGTGCACTGAAACATATTCTTCAGACATAAAAAATCATTAAAACACCACAAGCACAATTTAAAAATATAAAAATTTGGCCTCATACTATGCTTTTTATATAAATTATCGGGCCAATTAAATTAAATTTGAATGTTATAAAAATATTAAAATGTTATTAATTTAGACAACTAGTGTTGAGGAAAAACTTGGTCCCTAGGTTTGCAAACTAGTATGGTTTAGATCAGACTACTGTTAAAATATTTTATTTTTTGTATCTAATCATAATCGATAAGAGTGGGAATTAAAGTTTGGAAATTTAAACCTTTTATTTTAAGCTTAAATAAACAAAAGCTGAATGTTAACATTATTTTTGTGTCAAAGCATAATAGAATGTTTGAGAAAGAATCAGATTGTTTTCTATCTGTGTTGATAGTGAACATTGATAACTATTTTTGCATGCATTGTTGATTTTAAGATGAAGATAGTTTGACTAATCCTAATTGTTTCTATCTTTTTATGATGATCGATACAAAAATTTTAATTAAATAAAATTATATATGATATAAAATGAGTATCATTTAATTCGTTCTAATGAAAATGATGCTTTTTTTCTTTCTGATATTGTAAAAATTTATTTTAGTCTATATATTGGTCATTTTTGTAATGTGACCTCTCCCATTTTTCAACAATTTTGATAAAACTCTTTAGTTGAACATTTGAGATTTGTGACCTATTCAGATGGCGCTTAAAGGTTTGCTTATCTTTGAAACATTTTTCATTCTTGGATTCATACAATCTTATATGATTTAACGAAAATGAAGAAACTGGCAGGTTTTTAAAGGCAAGGATTGGCGGATTCTATGGAACTGTTTGAGGATAATAATTTTATGATTTTCTGGATATTTCGGATACAGGATTATCCAGGATAGGTGTTGATTGAAGGTAACTCTGAAATTTTAAACCGAAATATCGAGTGGAATAGAATTGTTGTTGGGAAAAAGTAAAGGTTGATAAGGAAGAGAATGTAGGAATGGTTTTGAGCCGATGGACTGGCTTTAATTTTTTCTCCACCCAGCTGCAACTTGTTTATCTTAGCCCAGTCACAAATTATACTAATATCATTCTGCAGCTAATGAGATGCTTTGACAAGATGGGCAGGAGAGAAAGAGATAACTTTGTAGATCATCAGCATAAAAATGTTATTTGATATGGTGGATAGAATTCGGTAGATCTATAGAAGGAGTATTATTAAATTTAAAGATCTCCTTTCCAAATTTTGCCGAACTTGTTTCAGTCCTTTCTTTCTAGTTTCCACTAAAAAAATTACTTTGCTGTTTACACTTTTTGTGACTCCCATTATTTTTGTAAAATATTAGGGTAAAACTTGGTGATAATTCATATTTACCTCCCTTACAATTACAGTAAACAAAAATAAAAAACAGTTTACGTACTTTAACAAGGAAAAAAATTCCACTTGCTGTATTAAGCTCTCAGAGAACAAATTGAAATTTGAAAGACAAAACAAAGGGACTTATTGTGGTTGCTATAGAAGTTTTCAATCATCGATTTTGGCCGTTAATTCATGGACATAATCATTCAAAAACATCTTAAGATTAGTATTTAAGTTTTATAGATACCTCAAAAATAATTTAAAAAGGATCAACTACTGTGCAATGATTTTGGATTTAAATTTATAAATCTCACTTAAACACTTTATAGATGCATGTTTTTAGAATGACTTTGTTTAATAGAATTAATTTAACTTATTAATAAATTAAGATACATACAATTTTATATTTAAAAAGGAATAAAATTGTAAACAAGAAAAACAAATTATTTTACAACACATAGGATGCTTAAGGAATCCAATGCACTAAAAATATCATAAAAAATAGATGATAGTCTTAACTACTGTCCTGGAAGAAATACAAAAAGGGTCTAGAGTATCTAAGAACTGATGAATCAAATCACTAAAAATCAAGTGGATCATATTTAAATGATGATACTGAAAACTAAATCAACATATATATAGTTAACTAGATTTGAAATTCAATATACTAAAGAAGAGATTTTTTTTCATGCTTTTGAAAAAAAGATGCATTAAAAATATTAAGCAAAGAATGAAGATTTGCATTTATCGGAAACTTATTAAAAAGATGAAATGGTACTTTTGCCTTTACAAATAGGGTTGTTTGGACTACAGAATTCTTTATTTTGTTTAGTTTCTTATTCAAAACCTTTAAACGCTAGGTAATTGTAATTATTTTATCTTATTAGTAATACTGGTTTAGATTAGTTTAGTATTAATTTACTTCAACAATGATGTTTGTTTGTTCAAGTAGATTTTATCATTTGCCAATGATTCCCTTTTTATTGGAATTTGTAAGTATAATTTTTTATTTCTGGATTTCTTTTTAATAATTCAAAATTTATGAGAATAGAGTCTAAATGGTCAGAAAGATTTAAGTAAATTAAGGCAGTGGCAATATGAGTCTATTATTCAGTGGTGGTTTAAAGATTTTTTTTGTGTTATTTTAGCATAATGTTGATCTTGGATATATAACAATTATAATTGAAAATAACTGAGGTCCCATGTGGTTACATTTATTTGGAAACTTTAACAGCATTGATTACTTTTTTGTAAGGAGCAAGCTGAAAAATATGTAAAAATGATTAGCATGAACTGGCTGAGTATGGTCTACACTCCTTTTTCGAAATAAAAATCAAAATCTTAAGAGCCAGATCTCTACTTACAGTGAAATATGATTTCTTTACAATGACTGAATTTCTGGACAGAGGTCTCATTGATAAAGACCCTCTAAACTTGTTCACAATAAAGGAATGCCTATGATTTGAATAGCTTAGACACAGTGACTTCCTCATGACTGAGCAGAAGTTGTATCGTTGCATTGGTTTAATCTGTAGGTGCAATTTAGGCCTGAAATTTCTTTAGTACCTATAAGTAACTAAAGAGAGTTAAAAAACATGTAAAAATCTAATGATTAGAAGAGACAGAGTTAATCATCTCTCAAATGTAATTATAATCAGTTTAGAGAAGTTTTATGCTCATATTGATGCAGTTGATCAGAAATCAGCCGTTCTTATATTTATTCAATTCAAAAACATTATTTAATTCAATACAAAAAAAAATATTCTTTTGCATGGTAATGTTTGGCCCAATGTCTACTAGATATCTGGATCCTACGAAGACTGTGGTGTGAATTAATCTCCAGACTTATCACCTATTAAAAGTAAAAAAAAACTTTGGAAAACGCCTTATTAGAACTCATTAATTATTGAAATATTAATCAACAGCTTGAGAATATTGAATATTATAAAATAGGTGAGGTGAATAACTAACTTTAAATTAAAAATTGCATCTAATTATGATGACTGAAATTATGGTTTTTAGAACTCACTTACGGGCTATCTCCATGTGACCCTTCAACCAACTATTGTTAAGATTGTTAACTCATGTTTCTCTTTTACAACATGCCAATCTTTTGATTTTGTTTTATTTAATGTTTGATATTTATAATCAGTCTATTTATTATGAAATAATACATGACATAGTCTTCATATGTTTCGGTATCCATTTTTTTCAAAATAGATTATTAACTTACAATTATTAACAAAATGGATTAATTTTGTATTTATTTCATAATTTTTGTTATGAGTATTGTATAGATAAGAAATTATTTTTACTATTTAAAAATAAATCTTATTTTTATGGTAATTTTGGGATGATTAGTTTTCCTTGATTCATTAATCTCTAGGTAATATACAAGCTTTGGATTTTTATAAATTTTAGAAAAAGTATTAAGTTAAGATTTTTTTTTCCTGTTGTATTTCTATCACTTCTCCACTCCTCTTCTGGATATTAATTATTCTATCATTTGTTGAATCGTCATTGTTTCTAAAATTTGATACTACTCGGTTTCATGTAATTTTTATTTCTTATTTTAAAAGTAAGAAAAAATAAGTTTAGGTCTTAGTCTACATAATAATGCTAAAGGAAGAGAAAGGTTAAATTGTGCAGTTGGTATTTTAAAATCTATTGTAAGTGCTTTAAGACGTAATGAATGCGAGTTCTGTTGGGTTTCAATCTCATCATTGAGTATGCAGATTGAGGGTTGTATACATTCAAAGACATATGTTACTGACCCATCTGGTCAATGATGGGCGCCATCCTTAGCGTGATTCCTACAAGAAGCATACATGTTAAAAGAAGAAAACCTGCTGTAATGATAATCGTCCATCTTGCTCTCTTTGGTAGGTCTTCAGGATCAACTGGTTTCTGAAAAACATATATTTTATCAAAATCTATTATTTAAAAAAAAAAATCGCTATATATTGTAATAATTTATAAAATGTTAAAAATAAAATAAAATGAATCTTTATTCTTTTTATAATTTTATTTCAAATATAAAAGATTACTTGGGTTCAAATTAAGAACTTTACTCTTAAATGGATAATATAATTTATTCAAATTTAATAATATAAAAGACTCTTAATCTCATAATATAAAAGAGAGAGAGAGAGAGACTCTTAATCTCAGGGCGTGTGGTTGCTAGACAATCAGAACAGGCATTTACAATAATTTCAATTAATTTAATTTAAATCTATTTTACAAATGTATTCTTACTTAGTTATAACCAAACTAACCAAGCTCACTATCTTCCTGTTGATATCCTTGATGTTCTTTGTTCTTGCGTCCAAAAATGCTGTTCCTTTGTTCTCCTGTCCAATATGGCTTCTTCCTTCATGCTGGACAGAAATTGATGAAGCTACATCCTCTCTCCTTGAAGCCCCAGACCAAAGTGAAGTTATTCTCAGAAAATGGTAACCTGCCTTGAGGTTACATGTAAACATCATTGTCCCCCAACAGTTAGGGATTTTTCCAAATGATTTATTTTCTGACTATTATTCATTTTCACTATTCCTTGATTTCTAATTTTCCTTTAATTTACTGTATTTTCAATTATGATGGGAAGAGTTAAAATAGTTTTTATGATATTTGAATCTACTCAATGTGGCATTGACAACATACCGCCATCTTGTTTTTTTGTATTACGAAGTTATTATAAACAATGAAACTTGGTTAGTTTGCTTTTTGGATAAACAAAGCAATGAATATTAAAATGATACATAAAATAAAACATATTAAAACCATTTATACATCAAAATATACTATTTACTAAAAAAGAGCATATTACAATATACTAACTTTTCTTCTTCACAAGTATAAAACTATTTTTTTATTAAACTTAATTAATACACTTAAAATATTTTAGAAACAGAATAATTTTAGTAACTGAATTAATAAATATGTTTCATTAACCCATACTAAATAATTACTTCTTTAATAATACATCATTAACCTTCATTTATATCTCACTACGGAATTCTATGGAAATAAAATTGATACTTTTACAATAAAACTTACTTTAAAAGGTTCCTGACTAAAATTATAAAAACTATTTTCATAAGAAAAATTTATTTATCTATTACTTATTTTCAATAATTAATTAGCTATATATATATTTTATTTTTTTGGTTGAGGGTTCTTAAAAGTTTTCTGACTTAAATTATGAAATCATATTTCTAAAAATAATTTAATGAATTTTTAAAATAAATTTTATCACATTTTCTTCCAAAAATAATAAACTTTTGCAATGTACCGCAGGTCGTTAGAGGAGCATTTTAAGTCCCTTAAAATAATAGGCCCTAGGGCACAGTTTTAAGGGTTTCAGGGATGTCTGATATTTTGAAAAATAAATATATTTTCTTTCACTATATTTGGGCAATTACAGAAGTCCCATTTGGATCAAATGAGTTGCAATTTGGTATATATGGATGTTTTTCAGGCAGAATAATACCATAGAAGTGGGGGAGATGAATTTCAGTCGAAATTAAGGCTTATCCCAATGTTTTTTACACCTTTACAGCCCCTCCTAATTTAGTTAGAGGGTTGAAATTTTTTTTGTGAGTTGAGTTAGGCTTAGGGAGAAGTAAGGGGTACCCACTTTTTATTATTTAAAAAATAAACATTTATAAACAAGATAACACAGAGTATGATATAAGTACGTGATATTATTTATTAAAAGTTTTTTAAAAAATGAAAGGAATATGGTCCGGGTGCGGTCAAGAAAAACTCAAATAGTAGAAAAATACTAATTTAATGAGCCAACGTTTCGCCCCACGTTGCAGGGCTTCTTCAGGGCTATTTTGACGGCAGTCAAAACTAAAATGGAATTCATTTTAGTTTTGACTGCCGTCAAAATAGCCCTGAAGAAGCCCTGCAACGTGGGGCGAAACATTGGCTCATTAAATTAGTATTTTTCTACTATTTGAGTTTTTCTTGACCGCACCCGGACCATATTCCTTTCATCTTCACACACGGTCAATCAATAATCTTCCAGTTTTTTAAAAAATATTTTTGGACTTCCCTCCCCTCCACCCCATCAAGAGCTATCATTGTACCTTCCCTCACGCCACACCTGTTTTTAATGTCATGATAAAAATCTAAAGTAGCAATAATTTCACACTAAAACAGGTTTCGATAATTAAAAAAAAAGTTGTATATGTTTATTTTTCTTCAAATTCTTGGTAGAGTACTGATTCAAAGTACTGAAACCATGCACAAGATCCTTTGTGGGTTGTAATGCTACAGATTTTTTAATTTTTATTTTGTTCATATGTAGTAATAAATTCATAGTAAACTTTGACCCATATATTAATATTATTGAATTGGAGGGAATATAATTTAATATTGGTGATTAGTTACATTTTTTGGTTGCGTTTGGCTGATGTCGCCCTGATTAGAAATTTAGAGTTTTCTGACAGTTTGTTTGTTTTACTAATATATGTTTAGGGAATAAAAATCTATTTAACATTAAAAACAGGATCTTAAAAAACTTATGTAGTGAAATATTAAATGATTTTTTTATACCTGCTTTACCTGATCTGTCTTTGTGAGAACCATAGAAATGAACATTTCAAAATTATTGTAGCTTATGACGAAGGAACAGATGGTTACAAAAGAAATGTGAAGTCTTGATGAAAAAGGAGTAAGGGATCAACATATTTGTTCGATATCTATGACTATTTCTTAGCATTAGAAGAAATCAGAAAGTCAATAAGACTTGATATATGAGTGGCATCAAAGCTATTTGAATATCTGTTCTATTGTAAAATGTTTGTAGGTCAATGTCCAATATAATGTTGGTTCAGGCCAATGTTAGTATTGAGGAAACATCAAAAAACAAATAAATCTCTACTTCCCCTCCCATCTGTGGGACTTCGAACCAAATGGAGCATGTTTTGATTTATTGAAGAGCTCATATATATCTGTATATAATCAATATTGGCTTCAAAACATACACTACAATTTTATGGAACTATGTTTACTGTTGGTTAAGTGTTAAGGGTTAATTTATTATGTTATACATTTATCTATTCCTATCGAACATGAAACTCTTATTGCTAAAATTACTGATTTTGTTTTAGTATATGAGTATTAAGAATCAATACCTGTATTTTTTGAAAGTTTTGTCTGGAAGTCATAAGATCGATGTTTCTTCTTCTTCGTTTTCGTTTCCTTCTTGGAGTTTCTTCATCTACACCTTCCATATCGAGGGTTACATACCTTTCGTCTCCCATGCGCCTTAAAAAAAATATTTCTTAGATAGTTTGATTAACTATATAACTATATATGAATCAATAAATTAAGTTATGTCATATATCTTTTCTATGTATATTTTTCCAACGATGGCTTGTTGAAGAATGAATGTTTCGGACACAATATTCTCTGCTTTCATAGAATTTTAGTTCCTTAAGCTCTCAGATTCAATAATTTTCTGAACTTAATTTTCTCCAGTGATTTTATTATTACTTTTACAGCATTATTTTTGGTTATGTATTATGTATAATAAAGTGTAGAAAACTAATAGAAAGATCTATGAGAGCTAAGATAGATGGTAGCAAGTGTTAAAAACTTGGTAAGCTGTTACCAATAATTAAAAGTAGCAAGGGAAATGTTTTATATTTTACAAGGAGAGCTGTTGAAATATATTAGATTGCTACATGACGTAGCATACTTATCAATACATTATTCAGTATAATATTTGTTATAATTGTTATTGATGTATTTTTGTTTGATTCTGTCTCTGTTTAATCTTGCATTCATCTTATATTTCTCTTTTTCAGTCCATTATAAAAACAAATTATTATGAAATTTTTATTTAAATTTAAAAAACTACTCAAATGTCAGAATATTTTGTATACACATATAAAAAAAAACAAAGGAATGAATAAATAATAGATAATAATAAGTTAAAAGTTAAAAACCAAGAAATATCATTAAATAATAATAAATATCAATAAGTAGTAATAAAAAAAAATCCCTAATTTACAATTTTGGAATTTAGATTTGATTTTTTTTGCGTCATAACAGTTGTATGCCATTTATCTTTTGAGTACCTTTAATTTTCTAACAGTTCTTAAATTTTCTTCAGTTCTGCTTTAGTACATCTAACTCCCTAATTTTCAAAGGAATGTGACTTTTTTTTATCGTGTGGGATAGTAAATTAGATTTTTAAGGTTTTTTGACAATTTGCATGTAAATGGAACAGAAGATGGCATTAATTAAGGACAATGAGAACTCCGTTATTAGGAATAAAAAAGTGATAGTAAAAAAATATAATTTATAAGTTTTATTTATGAAAAGGAAGAAAAAAAAAATGCATGAGCCTATCTGACTGGGATACACCTGAAAGATGGGATGTGATTTGAAATTGGAGGGAATAGGAGAGTGGTTTATTCAGATTGGATATAGATTTCGAAAATTGATAAGAGTGTTAGAATGCTGTTGTCTGGTAGGTTGTCTTAAGGTTTGATGCTTCCCTTATAATAATATAGGATGGGGTCTATAGTGATTGAGTATTCTAAAAGAAAAAATAAGACTATTACATATAATTACTAAAAAACTTCAGTAATAAGACATAACGGTTATCCCCTTCTACAATAAATCTCTATAAAATCTATAAATCTCTTATCATTTATCAACTGCCTTGATGGTATGTAATCAGAATAGCTAATCTCTTTTAAGAGATATTTAATTAGATTATTTTATAATTTGAAGTATCAAGACTTATCTCTTAATAAGTGTGTAAAGTAAGTGGCTTCTGTTAAGCCATGGTTCCTGGCATGGGCTAGGCAGGGGGAGCAGGGGGAAGCCGCGGCTCCCCCCTAGATCTTTGAGAACCAGAAAAAAAAAGAAAGGAAATAGTGAACTTATTTTACAGATGATTTCATTCTGGAAACATGCTATAATTAGTAAGGTAATGACAGGGAAAGATGGTGGTGTCTAAAAAATCATCAGAGATAAATGCAAAAGTGCCTTGTATTTTCATTGTGCCAGCCATTGGTAAACCTTGTTGTCAACGAATCGAATTCAGTCATTTCATTTTCCATAATAATAAAGTGATTATAGGTCATACAAATTTAAAAAGTAATGATTGAACAGAAATAAAATGGTGGGGATATTTTTTGGAATGTGGAATTAGATATCTTTTTGTACCCAAAGTTTCGGAATGGTATA
>NW_027111978.1:218800-231374 GCF_000696795.3 Halyomorpha halys | reverse complement strand
GCTGAGGCCTGCCAGAATCTGAATTTTTCTGAACCCAGCCTTATTGCTTATATACAGGACAAGGAGAAACACTATTAATAATTCAAGTTTTGTTGGTAATATTTCTGAGATTTAATGATCAATATCAGAGCCTTATTTTAAACAATTTGGGGCCCTGGGTACTTTAAATTTTGGGTACCCTCAGATTAGAGAAAGCCTAAGGTTTTCAAAAGAAATAAACAAAAATATTATAGTTGAAATCATTATTTTATTTAATTGGTGTTTGAATCGTAACACTTAAAAAAATTAATAAATATTTACAAGCAGCCGATCAGAAAAATTATGGGACTCTCCAGAGAGGAGGGCCCTGGGCTCTGGTCCAGTGGGCCAATGGGGTGAAGACAGCACTTATCAATATTCAGTAAGTGAGCGGTATCTGTTCATTTTATACGCTAAGTTAAATATAATGCGTTTCCATGAAAACCTTCACAGAATTTTTAAAATACACACGGATCCAATGTTATCCATTATCCATTCTATGTTAATACTGGTCTGATTTAGATAATTTTGGTTTTGTAAATAGAGAATTTCATTATCTTTCAAATGAGTGGTCACTAAGTTCCTGGGTTATTTGTTGAATAAATAATTTTGTTTGTAAGTATTTGAAATATGTTTTTATAAACCACTTTTGAGTAGGAATTTTCTGAAACCCAGCCTTATTCTACATTTATAGGATAGAGGGAACCATCGTTAATGATTTAAATTTATAGAACTTTGGAGTGGCGTTACACTTTTTGTCTAATCTAGGCCAAATTGCTCTTCCATGCCTAAATAAGATTCACTTCAAAAAATTAAACACAGGTTATAGAATTAAACAATTAAATAAGCATGGGGAAAATCGATGGTGACAAGTAGCTTAAAACTTGGGGAGATAAAAAATCGTTAGTCCCTTTCGAGTAGGAGAGTTTTCAACAAAATATCATGGCGGAAGTTAAGCGGCTCATAAGAGAATCCTGCGACTTTTCCCACGGGTTCTGATCCTCCTCATGACAGATGTAAGGGATATAGAAGTGCTGTGCTTCTGGAGTACAGCTTTCATCTTTCTTCAAAAGATGACACATCACTTTATATCAAATTTGGAAAAGACTAAAAATTATACGAGTATAATTGAGCTCGAGAGTTCTCCCTCAAGCGTTAATTAACTTCAAGGTAGAGGCGACAAAAAGTATAATTGCGTTATAATAATCTGGTGTAACGAACCCCTAAGGTTCAATGCCGATAACACTTATAAAATTATAAGCATAAATTATTTTCTAAATTTTGGTTGATTGTAATTCTGTCCCGACGATAAGAGGTATTGCTCAAGGGATATTTCGTTTCAATAGTTTTGTAGAGAACATACATTGGTGATAGGTAGGGATAGGATTTTTATGAGCTAAAAAATAAGTACATAAATATGTAATAAATTGTCAAATATTTAAAAAAAATATGTAAATAATATGTATTTATAAATTATATATTATTCAACAATATAAATTATTAATTAATTAGTAATTTTATAACTTAGAAAAAGTTTCATAAATATGTATTCATTATATATTATATGAATAATATTTTAAAGAAATTATGTTAAAATATGTACAAAAGAATGTACTTAGAGAAAACATAGCTGTTCAATAACAAGACATTAATTAGTAATTGTAATCAAACTATGGAAGTGAAACAAGACTAAGATGAGAAAGGACCATGGGAAGGGGGGAAACAGAGAAATTGAGGAGTAAACAAACAAATTCTAGGAAAATGCTACCGGAATAAGACCCTTGCTCTTTTTAATTGATTCTGAGAAATTCTCGATGTAATTCTGTGTGAAAATTTATTATTGCCACTGCTTTTAATTTGTGTTCAAAGATCAAGATATAGAATTTTTATGCACTATTTATGATAAATGATAAATTTCACCTTTAAGTTTCTTGTGTTCTCTAGAATTTTACGTAGCTACTGCGAAAAATGTATTTACAATTGAACAAATAATTTATGGAAATACGTGATTCAGGACAAAATACTTAAAAATATGTTAAAAATAACAAATATTTCATAAAATATGTGATTTACAACAAAATATGTAAAAAAGGCCAAATATTTTGAAATATGTGAAATAAAAATGGCTTCTTTTGGCCAGAAATGTCTTGAAACATCTTTAGTTAGTAAGAAATCGAAGATATCCTGTTCAGGTAAAAATATGTGAAAACATAAAAATCCTATCCCTAGTGATAGGACACTTTTACGAAAATTGTGACAGTAAGTCGATGAAAAGACGTGGACAATTTTTTTGTATTCGGTTTTTGGATTACATGTTTGAAAATTAAAACATCAAATACTGAGGGAAGGATTTTTTTTTTTTATAAATATACATAGAATGCTTTATACAGACACTGAATGCCTCTACACAACTAAATGTCTCTTAGTGCTGTCAATATCTGTTAATTCTGAAACCGTCAGTTTGTACCGTGAAATTCATATTTCATGAATTGGGTCCGTTATAGCGGAACGAAAAGTATTGATGGGAAATAAAATTGGAGTAGTTCCATAATAGAGTGGCTCATTTACATTTGTACTTTGTTGCCCTGGACTTTAATGAAATTCTTGGTTAAACGGAGATTCCATTGTAGAGGGATATACGTTAAGAGAAATTCCTCTGTATTAAATCTGTCTGGGAGCAGCTTTGAGCCTTGCCCGTCAGTAATGAAGCCACAAATTGAGTAAAATATCTCTTGACCAGGGTCGCTCGTAGAAATGTTGAACACGGTGAAAGGTTTTAATTCGGGCCTTCAAGTACCAGTACCCCTCCTTTTCAATGATTATTTCAGAAGTTGTTATATTATTATAATTAATATAAAATTATTTTATACAACAGACCATGGAGCTCCAAATCCTCACGCGATGTATTTACCTATACTAGGAGGTAATATTCCCACAGTATTAGGAAATACATCTTGCGTTCCTTGACGTGTTTTTTTGCAGGGTGGGTTCGTCACTCCCACACCTATTTTTTGTGAGTGCCACCCATTGGCTAACGGGCCTCAGAAATGCCCGGGGGAGGTTGTCAGTGAGTTTTTGCATTATTTTGTACTTGAAAAAACCGGGTGGGACCGGGATTAGATCTGACAACCTGTGGATTGGTAGACTGGCGCGTTACCACGCTGCAACCGCTGCCATTAATAAATTCAAAATATGTTATACCGTTGTAAGGAAAATTTAAAAAATGTTGATAAGCCCTTTCTTGGACATATAATTCGTGTTAAGGGGCGGGGTCTTAATTTTAACGGAGCCTCTTAACTATAATTTTTATAATGGGAGGACCCTCTAGTACGTGATAAGAGAGATATAAAGAAAAAATCTTCCTGCGTTTGGCATCATGGATAGGCAGTCGAAAATCAATACATAATGAGACATAGTATACTACGAGGTATTTTAGAGATTGGGAGATCCATTTCTCATTAGTTGAGATAAACCCTTGAAGACAGGACAAAGAGGCTTGAACATTGAGGGCGGAGACAGTAGTGAGGAAGATTGCGGAGATAAGGAGCCGGTTTGGAGTTTATCTCAAAGCAACTTCAACAAGTCCTTTGTAGCATGGAATTCCCACAGGGTCTTGTATATTCAACGGCTACCTCCACTTATGTACACATCTACATCAATTATATTTTTACAAATATTCATTTAATAACAAAATTAGAACAAAACAAAACAATAAATTACACAAAGGAGTCAAAGTTCTATTCTTGATTTTATATTATTGAAAGTTTGTAAAAGTATGTTAAAAAGGACATGAATATCTAGAAAAGATATTTTACTATAATTTCTCTCTCATCGAATTGTTGGCATCGAGAGCACTCAAGTGATATAAATACCTTCGACATATTATTTTCAATATATCCATTTTTAGGGAAAAAATAGACGTTTTTTGGCTAAAATATGATTTGATAATGAAAATATTTAAGACTCGTTACGGAATTGATTATTTTTTATTTGTTAAATTAAATTAATTTTTTTTTTTTTAATATTTATTTATTGCTATTTACAACAGTACATTATAATACATTTAGTAAATCTGATCTAAGTTAAATTGGAGTGTTACAAGCGTGTAGAGAAACTACCCATTGGTAGGACTCTAATGACATTTTACATTAGCTGGTCTCGTGGCCATCTTCTTTTCAGGCGCCTCAGAGGATTGTCAGGAATGGAAGAGGATGCAAGATTAGAAACTAGGGGGTTTGAGAGTTTATAATGGAAGGAGTGATATCTGGTTCGGGCTAGATCGGTTACATAGGGAACATTAAGGTCTTTATGTTTGATTTTATTTGTGACAAAGTAAGGAGAATTGAGGATTTTATGAAGGATTTTGGATTGTAAGGATTGAATACGAGAGGAATTCGAAGGTTTAGTGGAGGCCCAAAGCTCAACTCCATATGTCCAGATTGGCCTTATTACAGTCATATAGATCAGTCTTTTGTAATGTGTTGGAAGTTTAGACCGTTTGTCTAGTAAGTGCTGTAAAAGTCGAAATCGACGTGCAGTTTCCTGTCTTTTCAGTCTTGTGTGAGGATTCCAGGTTTTTCGTTTGTCCAAATGTAGTCAAAGTTAGCGGATCTGTTCGACAGGGGTAAGAGTAACATCATTAAATGAAACTGTAGGGCAGTCAGTAGGTTTACGACGAAGGGTAAAGGTGATTTGATGGGATTTGTTGAAATTTATCTTAATCCTCCAATTACACCAATCTTCGAAGGCTGTGATATGGGATTGGAGATTTTGGGATACGATTAATGGGTTATTATTAACAGCGAGCACACATGTGTCATTGGCATACGTGGTGAGGATAGTGTTAGGATTGGTTGGAATGTACCTTGAGGAACACCAGCGGACTGAGAATAGAGGGATGAATAGGAACCATTGTGGTTTACTTGGAAAAATCTATCAATGAGAAAGGAACGAATGATGTAAAGTGTAGAAAGTATGTAGGAGGTAGGAATTTACGGAGTTTGTAAAGCAGTCTCGGGTGCCAGACTTGATCAAAAGCAAATTAAAATTTAATTTTATTAAATTAAAAAAATAATTTTATATGTTATTCAATTAAAATCAGTTCCTTATCGATATTAAATTGGCAGAAATGTAAGAACTCGATTTCAAATTTGATCTAAAATGGTTTGACAAAAAAAAATCTTAAAATCTATCAAAATGTTTTTCTTAGAATCACGTGGGTTGGTCCTCACTGATCCTAAATGCCTCATATCGTCGGTACAACATCTTATCAATAAATTGATTTTTTTTCTAAGTTAAGTGTGGAAAAAATATATTATAAATGTAAAATTAATAAAAAAAATAAGTTGAATATATGAAGGTAGCTCACTGTCTCAGAAGAAGAAAAAATCCAAAGACAAGAGAAGGCGAAAATTATGAACCAAAAATGTCAGGGTTCCTGCCAAGAATATATCAAAGTAACGAAAGACAGCGAAACCGAAACGTAATCGGAAAGGACCGTGCGGTCTCGGCTTTTATCGTTAGAATTGGATGTTTATTTTTCCCTTTTTTCTTCCTAGGTTATTCACAAAATTATTTAATATTTTGTATTTATCCATTGTTTATTATTGTTAACTAGAGAACTTTTTTTTTTGATAAACATAATTAAAGGTACTTAAGAGGATATACTGAAGAGTATACTGTTTGTTATTAGCTTATTAATAATTCATTAATTTATAGATTATTATTATTATTGTGATTATTTAATTTATAAATTATTAGCTTATATAAATTATTTTTAATTCCCTATTTGGGTGTACTGTTTGTTATTAGCTTATTAATAATTCATTAATTTATAGATTATTATTATTATTGTGATTATTTAATTTATAAATTATTAGCTTATATAAATTATTTTTAATTCCCTATTTGGGTGTACTGTTTGTTATTAGCTTATATAATAATTTAATAATTTGTAGATTATTATATAACTTTTATATTATTAGCTTACATAAATGATTTTTAATTCACCATTTTTATAGGTAAAAATACTACAATTATTGTTAAATTATGTACTTTACAGGCTAACTCTATTTGTACGGGGATTGTCCCATAGACAAATAAGTAGATTACTATTAATGTGATGGGCATAAAAAAAAAAAAAAAAACAGGTACTGAAAAATCCACCAGGACCTCAAAGCGTTTGTTGCCATTGAAAATTTGAATTCGAAATTTTGCACGAATATTGAAATATTGTTATTCCTTAAATTGGCGAATAGTGATAATATTCACTTTTAATCATTACTATGCGAAAGGGATTTTGTTGAAATAGAATTCTTTTCCATGTCATAATTATGGTTCTGTTGTGCTGTGAGAAATTTCCTTAGCAACCATTCTTGAGCTAATCGAAAGATATATTAATTAATAATTTTTTTTTCCAATACAGATTTACCGATATTCAAGTACAAATTTTATAAAAATATTAAGATTTAGAAAATTAAAATTCACCTGACTGGACTAGCAGATTCGCATCTTATTTTTTAAATTATTCTACTCAAAGCTTTCCCTATATATTTATTTTTGGCGTTGTATTGATTGTAATGAAATATCACGAACTACGTGAGGTGAAATTCGGATGGGCTCAAAGAGGATGAGTTAAAAGCACTCTCCTCGAGGAAGCTTTTAGGTTAAGGTCGAAGGCGTCGCACAAGGACAAAGGAGAGCAATTTAATTACTGTTGATACTTTAAAACTCAAGCGCTTCCATTATAGGCGTCATAAATTTATTTACGTTATATCGGTGTTGAACTTTTGTTGAATATTTTCAGCTGGGTTTGAATCAATATTCGTGCCAGTATCTAGCGGATATTATAAATGTATAAATTTATAGTTATAAACAGCAGAGTACAAAATTAAAAAAAAAAAAAAATTAAAAATACCAGGTCATTCAAAAAGTCCTGTCGTTTTTTTGGTGGAAATTATAAATAAATAAATATTTTCAAATAATCACCTTTATTCATCAAAATATCCACCGTTACAGTCGGTAACCTTCTCCCAACGAGATGGTAAAGCCCAAATTCCTTCCTTAAAAAACTGTTGATTTTTACTGCAAAAATAAGTGGTCAGTTCGTGAATTAGGTTGTCACGGTCTTGAAAACATTTTTGTCTCAGATTGTTGTCGAGATCTCTGAATAGGTGATAATCAGTGGGTGACAGGTCAGGGGAATATGGTGGGTGAGGCAAAACTTCCCAGCCTATTTCTGTCAATTTTTCCCTGGTCAATTTGGCGGTGTGTGGTCGAGCGTTGTCTTGAAGAAGCAAAGGTCTTCTTCTGTTGACTAAGCAGGGATCAAAAGTCTTAAGCTTGGATTGGCAATGGTCCAGTATATTGCAGTATACTTCTTCAGTGATGGTTTGCCCTTGATTCAGAATCTCAAAATGCACTATACCTTTGGCTGTCCAGAAAACAATGAGCAAAACTTTCTTTGGATGGAGATCTGGTTTTGGAAATTGTTTAGGTTTCTCATCTGCCGACAACCACTGATATGATCGTCTGAAGTTGTTGTACAACACCCATTTCTCATCACAGGTGATGATTCGATTCAAAAAGGGTTCGACTTTCAAGCGGGAAGTTAACGAAGATGCAGTTGTCAAGCGAACAAGCATATTGGCATCTGAAAGCTTATGAGGAATCCATTTATCCAGTTTTTTCACTTTTCCCAGTTCTTTAAGGTAATTCCAGGCAGTGGTGGCTGAGATATTAAGTTGAGAGGCTATCTCTGAACAACTTTGACGCGGATCCAACTCTACTACTCTTCGAACGTCCTCCTTATCAACTACAGTTGGTCGACCTGAGCGTGCCTCGTCTTCTAGTGTCTCGTCGCCTCCACGAAAACCAAAATTCGCCAAAATTGTGCCTTCCGCTCAGACAGCACATCTTCCCCAAACACGGAGCATATTTTTCTAGCAGTTTCGGCAGCTTTTGAGCCAAGTTTAAACTCATAGAGCAAAATCGACCGAATTTGAGTTTCAACTGGAATCATTTTAACTAGACAGTTGGATGGTGACTGCATTAAATTAATCCTCCTTAGCCTCCTATTCATAAAGTATAAACATTTGTGTTTACATGGATAAAAGTTGTATTGAACGGAATTAATTAGCAAACACTCTAGAATCAAAATAAACAACGAACAAACGAAAAACGACAGGACTTTTTGAATGCCCTGGTATAAATGTAGTTACATATTAAGCCTTTGTTAAATAATTATCATTTCGCCAATTTATGTATCGTCAGTAAGGAGAGAAGATTACATACTGGAATGGTAATGTCAGATAGGACTCTCACACCAAATGCAAAAACCAGTGGTTCTCAAACCCTTTTCACCGTGGCACTCTAATTGGGCTAAAAAAACTCGCTGCACACTTGTTGAGCTAAAAAAAAATTCACTTTGTCGATCTAAAAACATAAAAATGTCGCCACAATTATTCTTTGAGTATGTAGGAAAATAAAAAAAAAATATTGCAAAGTAAATGCACTCCATGGAATGGGGCACTCATTTTCCGAACCGCTAGCGTAGGCTATCTCAAGCTAAAATTAATGAATCTTTTTTTGAATGCTGGTATGAGTCTTGATTTATTCGATTTTTTTTCTGCTCCTTTCTGCTGTATAATCGGTGGAAAATTGACTGTTAGAATTTGTGATAATTTGTTATCGAAATGTTCCTAATATATTCTAAATATGATTTTGAATGAATCTCTTATTTAAATATTTACTCTTTTTTATAACTATCAACATATGTATGTATATACATCAAAATTGGTGGACAATTGGATCTCAAATCTTTTTTATTGAAGACTTCCCTTTCTCCTTCCTAAGATTCTAAAATAATTATTCGTACACTTTGTATTGAGGGAGGAAAATGTAAGTATGTAAAATAAATCTATTTTTATGATAAAAAAATATTCCTAATTTTTATAAGTGAAAAAAATTAGGAATCCATACGATTATATTTAACATTCAAATTTGTTTAATTTATTGTCCAAAAAATGACTCATACAGTTGACATAAAAAAAAAAGTACACATGACAGATATAACTTCTTTGTATAAATGCAGATTTTATGTTCTGATTATTAATAAGTATTTTAATTAGTCAAAGTTTTACAATGTAGTTGTTATAATGTTTATGAATATATTTAATTTTGTTTTAGCTGTTATTGTTATTATTTTTTTTAAAGCAATAAATTATTTGGCATAGATTATACTGGGCTTACATTAATTGAGATTTAACATTTATACTTTCATGGAAATTTCGAATTCGTCTTTTAGCGTTTTTTCCTGATAGGTATAAACCTAGATTTTTTTTTTTTAAATAAGTATTTTATAGAGGTAATTGCCCGTATGTAAATTAGAAGGATCTGGTCCAGGTTGTGGTCAAGGAATATAATTAAGAAATAGTTTTAACTATTTATTAATTGCCAACGTTTTGAACTTCTCTGCAGGTCTTCATCAGTGCTAAAATAAAAAGATGTAGAGTAGGTAAAGCTATTCTAAGAGTGAACAAGCGAACCGTAGAAATTACTCATATAAAGATGAAGGTATAAAAAGGTATCCATATGAATAAACAAACATATAACATAAATCAAAATATAATAAGGAAATAAAAGATGAATACCAAATCTATAGCAATATTTCTTTTTGTTCATTTTGTTTCTTTCTTACAATTTTAATTTATGTCTTTTTATTGTTGGTTTGCTTATATGGAAGTGTTTTTATACCTCCGCCGTTATAAATGAAATGAATAATAGTTTATTATTCTAGGACTAGGTCCCTTTAGAACAATTACAAAGGTAATTTTAATTTTACAATAACATATATTAGCCAAAAAACAGTGTGGTCAAATTTAATTATAACTTATATTAAAATTATATATAAATAATTTTAAATACAGAGAAGAAAAAAAAATTAACTAACTAAATACATAAAAAACAAAACAAAAAATAGTTAGAAAATATGTATACTATTATAATATTGGATTAGATTGGTGAAGAAAAATTTAGTTGAATAGAAGGGTTTTAAACGAGGGAAGGTTTGCTTCAGGACGTATGTTAGAGGGAATGGAGTTCCAGAGATATGAAGCTCGGGTAAAAAATGATTTATCAAGCGCAACAGTTTGGTGAGGTGGAGGGTAGATGTCAGATAAACGGGACCTGGCAGTACGGGATTAGACTGAGAATTTCAATTGAAGTTTTGCTAGGATATAGGAGGGGCGTTGAGTACTGATCACTTGGAATAGAAAGGGAGCTAGGAAATACTGCCATCGGAAGGATGGATAGAGCTACTTCAGATCGGCGTAATACTGAGTTATGTGCGCATCTTTGCTGATCCCGAAAATAAATCGTACTGCGCAATTCATAAGACGTTTAAGTTTAGATTTGAGATAGCCAGAGAGTCCACCATAGTCAAAGTGGGGGAAAACAAGAGAGGAAACTAAGAGTTGACGGGTTTTAAGTGGATGGAGATAATGGATTCTAGTGAATTGCTTTAGGGTAGCTAATGCTCGACGGGAAATTTGGGCAAAGTGTGGTTTCAAGGATAAAGTTTGATCAAAAGTGACTCCAAGGTTTTTGACTGACGTATGGAATAAGATAGGAATATTGTTTAGGATAAGGTTGGGGGTTCTGGTATAGAAGGAGAGAGGGAGATCCAATTATGATAGCTTTAGTCTTTTTGACATTTAATGTATGTCTATTGCCCAAGTGCTTATACTATTGATGTCTTCTTGTAGGTTAAAAATGGCATTTGAGGCGTCATGAGGATAGGAGGGAAGGTAGATTTGTAAGTCGTCTGCGTATAGATGATTTTGGGAATGATGAATGGGAAGTGGAAGGTCATTGATAAAGATGAAAAAAAGAGTAGGAGATAGGGAGGAACCCTTACTATGTATTATACGTGTTTTATTTACATCTTACTTTTATACTTTTACATTAGCTTTACTTACTCTTTACCTTTTTATTATAGCCCTGATGAACACCTGTTGTATGGGTCGAAATGTTAGCTATTATTAAATTATTAAAACTTCTCAGTTGCATTTCTTGACCGAAACCCGGCTCATAACCTTCGAATTATTATTATTGCAAAGGAAAATATTTCAATTTTTATTTTCCAAATAGGTTGCATTTTTTTTACTTATTGTTATTATTTTGACTTACTAACTGGTAATTGGCATACTAACATTCCAGTTCCGTCGTCCCATTGGCGCACCTTGCGCAAAGCCTTCGACCGAGATTTGTGTCTGAAAATAAAAATATTAATTTTACAAAGCCTTAGCATATTCTTCTGAAAATATAAATTTAAAAAATCTATTTCCATTTCTATTTCTACTCAAAATCCATTTCTAGCCTGATTTTCCTCTACCGAGTAAGCATCAATTCGGGCAACGGTCAACACTTTCAGATTACTAATCTTTGATGGAGGACATGCAATCAGACATGCTATTGGGCGAATTTGTTTATGATTCTTTGACTCAGTGTATTTTGTTGTTTCTTGACTAATGCTACTCATGTTTATAAAAAATGTTTAATGTTTTAGAAAATACCCCTTCGCAAAGCATGTTTTCTTTGAACGATTATCTGCTGTGTTTTTATGAGTGCAGGCTTTTGTATTGATGTATCTTAATCTATTATGTAAGATTTGTCATTAGTATGACTTTTATTAAACATTAAGTGATTATAAAAAATAAACAATAAAATAATATTCGAAGACAACCAGGGAAAAATATGTGCTAACACTTTCCTAAACCTTTTTGAGAATAAAGTTTGTCTTGGAAATTTACAGTGATTTACAAGAGCTGAATTAATAAAATATGATAATAGTTTTAAAATGCGATTTGGAGCCGCTTGGCGTTATGGCGGTATGACATCCTAAAATATACCAGAAACTGTTCTAAATCATTTTCGAAAAAAAAAAAAATTGAATTATCTTTTTTTTTTTTCGTTTTTTCTTGTAGTATTCTTATAAATTAGTGATTCCCAACCCCTAAACCATAACATTATTACCTCTTTATTGCCAATTAGTGTTCTTTTATTTTTAATTTAGAATAAGAATTTAGTTTTTTTTTTCTTGTTTATTGATTTTATTCTTATTTGCCTATTATAGATTGTTTACTATTATTGGAACTGAATAATTGTTGGCATATAAAATGATAATTTTATTTCACTTTGTACTTCTTTTAATTTTAATTGAGAATGATAATTTATTTTATTTTGTTTACAGATTTTATATTTATTTGTTGACAATTAAATTATTTTAATATTTAGTCTCTTGTTAGATTGTTTTCTTATTATTCATTCTGGAGGGGCCCTGTCCCAGAATAAAAATGATTAAAAAACATTATAATTTTTTTTCTTTAAAAGTATTATTAGCAATTCCATTTTGATTTAATATTATTTATTTTATTTGCCGATTTATTGCTTTCTGCTCTCTATTATTTTAGCCTTTATTGTATTGTAACTGGATATTCTGTTATTGTCAGTCATCATTTTTTTTTCTTTTCAATTTATGATTAAACTTTATACTATA
>NW_027111978.1:193539-218750 GCF_000696795.3 Halyomorpha halys | reverse complement strand
TATTTATTGATTTTTTAATTTATATTCTAAGACACCAAAGCCTAATTTTTATTTTCTGTATTATTATTCTCAAGGGGTTCGTGACTGAATAAATAAATAAGATTATTGTTATTAAAATTTGCAGAACACAATTCCGAAAATTGAATTACATGCTCACGCTGCTCACCCTCACTACCGAATTAGGTAAAGTCAAAGTTGGAGTCATCCACGGAAAATATTTAAAAAATAAGTTGTTTAAAAGTGCATTTTGAATCACTTTTATTGTGCATTTGCCAATTCAAAATTTAATGTGATACAAAGATCAGGAAAGATAATTAATTAAATAGTGTTAAGAATATATCATCATTAAGATTTGTGCTGTCGGACCCTACCGCGGCCAATCCCAAGGCTTGTGGCCCAACTGTAATTGGTTGTGAATCACTGACATAAATTAAAAAAGAAATTGTTGTATAGCTATTGTCAATCTTGAACTAAATTTTATAAAATCGACCTATTTCTCCGTTTCTCTTTACTTTCAATATACATTTTCTTGTTTTTCGATGTTTACTTAACATGAACTTTTCCCTATCTAAATTGTTTCTCCGCTTATTATTTTTCTCATTGAGATAGAAGTTAATCAAGATGCAACGATAATTCCTCTGAATACCAATATACCATGATTTATACTAAATTGGTTTTGGTATTAGTATCGGTGCGGGAGGGGGGAACCTCAGCAACTCGACAAGTCAAGTTGGCCTCTTGATCCCTTTTGCTAACCACTGACCCCTACTTAGAGGTTACTGCCCCTTCCTGAGCCTCTCTACCTCTCAAGATCCATTTCGAAGGACCACTACAAAATTAGTGTTAACTGACCCAGGTGAGAATCGAACACTGACCATTCTGAACCGTGAATCCCTTTGGAATACTCTGCAATTCCTGTCCAAATAAGTGTGCTTTAATACCATATTATCATGAATAAACAAATGCAAATTAGCAAAACGCCGAAAATGAATTAGCAAAACTAGTAATAGTTCGGAGTGTTACTTCTAATTTTTATTCAATAAAATTATGCTATTTCAATGCTGCATAGGGTTAAAAATAATCCTTAATGTATGACCTTCACCTAACGATGAAGCATTTGCCTATTGAAGGGACGAATCGATTCTTCAAACTTATACCTTTCATTACTTAGAGTTGGCTCAATAACGATATTCTATGAGAGAGTCATCAAGCTTCTGACCAATGTTAAACTACTTGGGGTTATTTTATCCTCTAATCTAAATGAAGTGGAGATCAATAAAATCCATTTATTGCTTTTAATGTTGAAAGTGTTGGTAGTAAGGTACATTCGTCAGCTTTCAGAATCTTCACAAACATCTTTTATTATTATTATATGACCTGCCTGAAGGCCCATCAGACCCCTTACATGCTTGATGTAACAGTTACATTTTTTTAAAGAGTCAATTATGAGGGGGGGGGGGAGTATAGTCTCGTACAAAAGACACCCCTTACTAGATAAAATGTTATAAATTAAGATAAAATAAATATATAAAAATAATAATTCGTGATAAGACTGAAAAGTAAAGTTAATAACAAAAATAACGACATTCGAAGACCTAACAAAACAAACAATTGCGCTCTAATGGGTAAACAAAAACAGGCTAATTAAAAAAAAAAGGAATAAATAGAAGTTATGGCAATAACAGAATTAATTACTATACACTTTATAAGGATGTTCTGCTTTTTTAGGGCTTTTTATTTTAGGGCTTCAGTCTTCAGATTGAGGTTGGGTTACCCAAGTTATAGGTCACGGCTCCTTTAACTGTCGGTTAAAGTGGAACTTCATAAATCGTTTTTTGATGTTATCCTCTATTGACTCCCTTTGCAATACCCGATTCAATTGGTAATTTCTTACAAATCCAAGAGCATCCACCGCGATTCTTAGGGCTTTATTTTCAAAAGGTTGTAATTTTTTCCTTTTGTAAATGATGTCGCTCCCCAGACTTCACAGCCATACATCAGAAGTGGCTTCAGAATTGTTTTTAAAAATTAGAACAGTAGTTTCTGGTTTTAATTTGGATTTTCTATTTAAGATAGGATATAGCATTGCTAATCTTGCGTAGATTTGAGTTAGTTTGATGTTAAGGTGATTCTAGGTAAAACGGCGATCGAGGTGAATTCCCAGGTATCTTACTGTTTCACTGGGAGGGTTCCATTTCACATTTTTACGTTAGAGGATTAGTTTTACTGGGTCTGATGGACGTCTGAGAGTAAAAACTTTTTGAAGTATATTTTCAATGTTCAGACTAATGGTCCATTTAGTGAAGTATTTTTTAGATCATTAAGGTGATTTTGCTGAGTATTTCTATCTATTATTATGTCATCATGTTGAGAGAACACTGCTGTATCATCAGCAAACATAGCTTTGGAGGTATGTGTGGTGAACATAGAAGTTGAACAGAATGGGAGAATGGACTGAACCTTGTGGAGTATTGGCACGGATTTGTCTGAGGTTAAAATTTCTGTTATGTATTCTAAGTAATATTATATTCGATATAATATAATATTTATTCTATTAAGGTCTATTTTATCTGAGAAGACTTGGCATAGGTCATAGGTTGGCTATTACGTGTGGAAAAGTGTTTGCCCTGAAACCTTTCAATTACTACGATGTAAGCAATAGAAATGATATATCCATTCATTGAAAACTTAAGAAATTTTATTATTTTAGAAAAGTCGGGAAATTTTATTATTTTTATTTTCGAATCTCTATCTCGACTTGTTAAATTTCCATGCGCCGACTAATCGTCCATAGTTTTCTAGGTTTACGTCTACGTTTTGACTTACTCAATTTGAACTCTCTGAAATTCGTGATAATTAATTCATTCCGTTTCGGGCTGTTTTTTCAGTTAATATATAAAAAACATAATGTTAAACTTATTCGATGTCAAGCTAAACATTCTGGAAAGAATATAATATTCCAACGAGATTATTATGAGACAGAAGAATTTTCCTCAAGTAAGTTTAATCACTTGTTAATTAGTTATACAAGATTAGATGATGATACATTAATATGGACGAGATTAAAATATGTTTATAATGGATATAAACCGGGATGGATATCAAGTTAAATATAGGATATCCTAAAGGTTAAGAAGTGGCAATAAGTTGATGGCTATCTATCTGGATGCCTGGCTTCTCGAAGATATCCGAATCCCCCCGCTTAGGGACTTATTTTCCTTGGCTTTTATTTTCCTGCTTCTCTCTCTCTCTCTTTCCAAACGAAGCAGTTAAGTGGATATTGATCTTACCTCTTATCCTCCTTATTTATTTTCTACTTTTTCAAGGAGTCCTAATATACATCATGGTACCATTGTGTCGTTTTCTGTTTTTCCTTATTTTTTTGTTTTCATATTAAAATTTTCGTACATATTTACGCTACAGTGTGCTGGTACATAAGATTCAAATTACATTTGAATGATGTATGAGTTATTACCTATAGAGCGACAAACTTATTTGTCGCTGTGCAATAATTTTCTTGAGTACTCTGGAGGTTGTTTATAGAACTTTGTGGCTTAAATAGCTCGTAACAGAGGATTTCTATTTACTTATGACGAAGTTTGCATTTAGTGCATTTCTAAATATTATATCATAAAAATTAGATTGATCAGATAGTGAAATATAAAGGCGAACTATGATACCCAACGATATTCGATTATAGGAGACTCACCATATCAATTAATCAGTTGACAAAAAAAAAATAACAATGCAGACAATATTTAAATAATTTACATTAAATAATAACTTCATTTCGCAGTTAATTCTCTAAAATATATTAACATAGTATATTAACATTTTATTGTATATAAAAAAATTAAAAAAGAAAAAGTTAGATCTGATTATAGTCCTGTACTGGACATTTTTGTACCACATTTGTTTAACAAACAAAAGAAACCGACAAATATAAATAAAATTTTGAAAATAAAAACAAATAATCACAATAACCAACAAACCTTTGTATGGCTACGCGAGCTGAGTAATTTTAGAGTTGATAAAACATGAAAATCGTCTTCAAACCCAGTTTTTTTATCCTGAGATAGCAAGTTAATTTTTTTCTTAAACAAAATTAAATCTGTCAAACCAAATTTTGAACAGTAGTTGTGGTTAACTTATTTTATTACAGATATTTTTATAATATTAGAATTACTTTTACAATTTTTTCTCTGCGTTAAACTATATTTTTTAGACGCTTCTAATAATGTAGGGAAACAAAATTTTTCTTAGGAAAAACCATCAGATTTCTTTTTAGAGTTTTTTGAAACCTCTAAATATGAATTTTTGAACTTCATTTACAATCAATAATTTTTGAGGTAAACATTGAAAACCTTTTTTATTTATAATCTTAATATTTTCTTGAGGCTGGTCAATTTTTTTAAAATAAATAATTTAAATTCTATCCATTATAGTCTCAAAACCTTTAATTTCTCTTAAAGTCCGACGTTTGGGCCAATCCGGCCAACTTTGAAGAATTGTTATGATAAAAGTTTAAGGAATAGTGTCTGTGATAATATGATTTTGTTTTAAGTGAATATTGACTAATTAGAAATTGATGTTTTTGACCTGGGCAGAATAGCCTGCATGGAGTTTAGAGTTTTTTAAATTATATAATTCCAAAGTTGTATTAAGATTGTCCCTGAAGATGGCCGGATTGGCCGAAACGTCGGACTTATAAGAGAAATAAAAGGTGTTGAGACTGTAATGGATAGAATTTAAATTATTTATTTTAAAAAAATTATTGAAAACCTTTTTTTTATTTAAATAAGAGATTTTTATAAAATTTGTTGTAGTGGACCCTTCGTTTATATTTCAATAGATATCATTCCTTACTGTTCTCTCCCTCTCCCCTTACACAATATTATATTTCTCTTTTGTTTACTTTTCATTATAAAATTTTCTTTGATACAGGAATTATTCTGTTATGAGCTATCTGTCCATTTTCCAGTTCCTCGCGCAGTGATTAGTCCACAGCTTAAAAACCTGGATAATCGAATTCGATTTCCGGGATTTGAGAATGATTTTAGAAATTGGATTTTTTTAATTTTTTTTTTTATAAAATGGATCTTCTCAATCTTTTGATTATAATTATTTTTTCATACCATGAACCTCAAAAGTTACATTATACATCTAAAACCACATTAAAAAAAAAAATTAAAGTGCATATTTAATTCCCTTACCTTCTCCCATTTATGTGGGGGAATTCACTTAATTGAAAAATCACTTTGTAACTACTTTTTCAAAAATATTTTTATTACAACAAATTTTTTGTATTTAAAGTAAAACTTCTGTATATTGAACAGCTATATTCATGTTTTAAAAATGTTATATTCTTGCATGCACAGTCATATTGTACCGTTTCAGAAGGCAATTAAGTTACAAAGCTACTTTGGAACATTTTTTTCTGTACAAACTTATAAAAAAACAAAACAAAAAAAACATTAGAAGCCAATATGCTCAAAAACAGAATGAATTGATTGTTGTTTTATGGACATGGTGTATTTGTTCGTACATGTTAAAAAGTTAAAATTTGCTTATACTTCGAAATTTTCATCATTTTTAAGGTTGGTCTTAAGTGCGCATAGTTTCGTATTATTATTACGCAGTATTTCGTGATTAAAATAAAAATATAATAAGAAACCTGATTAAATAATTAAGTCAAGACTTATTTTTATTAACAATAATAAATATAAATAATATATTTTTGGACTGTTAATGTGAGATATGATATATATAGTTGTGTTTATTTGATCTAATCTGTCCGATCGATGATACCTGAAATGGCAAAGTATTGACAGATTAGATATTTACTGCATTTGAGAGACTTAAGGCTTTTGAATCTTTAAATGATTTATCGACAGTGATTGTTGTCTTTTGGTATTGAGTTTTTAATAATTGGTTTTGAATTTGATTTAAATGTAACATTTGATTTGATTACGGCATTTCTACTCATACAGCATTTGGTCATTCTGTAACTAGCGATCTCGTCGACAGCCCACTAATTTGCTCTCTAGCACAAGCATTCCACAGTCCCAGCATTACTTGGATTCACTTACCTGCAGTGCTTATGGTGATGGTGGTGGATATGGTGGTGTTTGGGTAGCTTAGGGGCTTTCTGGTACTTGTAATAGCCGGTGTCAGCCTTCATGGCAACCACCTTGCTGTCAACAAGTGCTGCCAGCAGCGACTCCAGTTGGACCCTTTTCCACTCGCCCTAAGGAAATAAAGATATACATTATACTTATAATAATATATAGGCTAATGATCTTAATCATATTAGAACGACGATTAAGGGGCATACAATTGTTTAACACAGGTCCAAGTTTTTGCAAACATCGTAGACCTTCTAAAAGAAAATAAGAACTTTATTATTTCGGAACCTCTTTCATCAAATGAGAAACAAAATGAATAATCCAACTCAAAATTGGAGGTTTACGTATCAAGATACGTACGTATGTAACACGTTTTGTTTTCCTTTATACGGATCCAATGTTACTAAATCAAAACAACGAAATGAATGGGAAATTCTGACATTGACAAAAGAAAGAGAGTTGGATTTGCGTATTGCATTAGATGCGATAATTATGATGCAGAAATGCAGGCCATCTGCTTCGCGATGGAAGCCACTATTGAATGCAATTGAAAACACTGTAATCTTCAGCGACTCCCAAGCCGTAATACAAAAATTAACAGCACCAGGTGCCGCAGGGTCACCCATGGAAGAAAAGTGCAGAAACATGGCTGCTATCATGAAGAAAAGAGGAAGGGTTATAGCTCTGCAGTGGATACCAGGCCATGTTGGTATATGATTAGTAATGAGCAAGCTGAAAAGTTGGCTAAGCTCGGTTGTGCAGAGAACCAGACTGTTCTACCACTTTCCTGCAGAACAGTAAAATCACTTATAAGCGCTTATTGTAAGGACAGAACAAGTGCTGGACACAAAGTTCAAGCGGAAGGAAAGAAGTGGGAGAGCCTACTGCATAAAGATAACGAATTCCCGGCAATCTTAGCAGAGGTGAGAGAGTGGCTTGTTTTCGGCTAGTAACAGGACATGTTCTGCTCCAAAAACACCTCCATCGAATTGGCATCATAGATTCCCCGTAATGTCCTCTATGCAACATAGAAGACATAGATGGAGACCATCTTTTAACGTGTATTGGTCTAGAAGATGTTGAGCAGGATGCAGACCAACTAAGAGGAAGAGTAAAATTGTATTGGACTGCGAGAGGCAAAATGCCGTAATAGCCCACTTCCTGTGGCGTAGGAAAAAAAACAAAACAATTGCATTAGAGGATTTTCTATATTCCTTTTCCTATTCGTATTTTATTATATATATATATATATATATATATATTTTCATCCTAATATTATTTTAATTCCTGATTCGGGATTTTATATACTTTGGACCCACTGAAGCCTTGTCCAGCTTATGATGGAGCTGCATAGGAGGGTTGTTACAATTTTTTGTTGAGTTTTCTTTCCTACCAAGAGAACAGATCCCGATATATACCAAAACTGAATACTATTAGACAAAACTATTTGTACAGAATATTCCAGTATCAACAGAATCGGATCTTAAGCTGTTATTTGTTTATATTACTCTAAACCTCAAAATTTGATCCGTAGTTATGTCTTCTGAGTAAGTTAGTATTACCTAGTATTGTGTATTATTAATTTGTATAAATGATTTTTAATTTATTATTCTTTCTGAATATTAATATTTGTATTTGTATTGAGTATTTTTCTTTTCTCACTATAATAGCCTCGAATAGTGGTACAAATATCGTCTTGTAAAATTTAGTCTAGAGGTGTCCACTTTCCTTGCATATACTGTTGAAAGTAAAATAAACGTTTTCGGATTGGCCAAAGAAATGATAATAATGTGGTTTATGATAATATATAATAATGATGCTCAGTAATTCCGAGATTAAAATTAAGTAATTGTAGCTAATGACCTTTAAAGAGGTGGTTTTAAAGAACCTTTACTAGCCCAACCGTGAATGGTAAAAAAAAAAAAAATAAGAATTATAGAGTCGAATTTTATTATTTATATTATTATTATTATTATTATTTAGAATATTATTGTTTTGTTTAATTATTTTTAAAATAATATATGTACACAAATGATGGTATTATTTATATCTCTGTAGCATAAATAAAACCACGCTTATACAAAATGCTTACAACCATCACAGATAAATTTATATATAGGACGGAACTAATTATTAAAAACAAATATAACAGACCTATACTGCGTTAAAAAAAATCGATACGGCTAAAAAAATATTGGCGCGGACTACACCAAAGCCGTCATAAACACCCAGATATAATTTTTTTTTTGCGAAATTTTATTGATATTACGAAATAAATTAAAATTTTATAGGAGAGAATTGAATCCTGTTGTCAATAGATTTTGATTTCTTATTTTTTTATTTTCATTAAACACACTTCGATATAGTTCTGATTTTCTTACACCTAACAAAATATATTGATTATATCTGTAACCCCAGTGAATATGTGGTTAAGTCGAAATTCCTTACTTTTCAGGGGACAACTTTTAAAGTTTGAACATTTATGTAAAATCAGGTGTTTGTGGTAAATTATCGAAATTTCGTCAATACTACCAAAACGTTGGTAACTTGTTACTTGTTTTACACCAATTTGATATGTCTTATCACTAATTAGATAATAGAGTTAACTAATTGTTCACCGACCGTTGACAACAGACTTGACCAATAACTCTGTTTTAAAACGTTGACTGACTTAGACACTTATGCACAATGAAGATATTGCCTCTGTGATTCTCTAAGACTACTTAACTCATTTTGACCAAAATTCGACTTAACCACATATTCACTGGGGTGACAGATATATCGTAGATATATTTCAGTATTTTTTTCACTAATGTTTCTATGCTATTATTTTATTGTTGTGCATACACCCATAATGCGTTATCAAGTAAAGTTGTGCAACTATTTTATCAGTTGCATATCATGTGTCCATATCAAGAAAGTGTTCTATTTCCACTGTTTTAACTGTAAATTGTGTATGTTTAGGTTTAAAATGTTTTTGTTTAGGTTATCCGCACTTGTTTGTTTCAGACTTTCAGGTTTGTTTTACTGGCTTTCGTAAGCACACCAGTCTTTTAGATGATTCCTTTATAATTGTTTAAGAATGAGATATGACTAAGTTTCAGAGGAATACATGTTTTTAAATTGTGTCAAAATCTTTAAAAAACAAATTTAAAAAGAAATACCGATTTCTCTAATGTTTCTACATGAAGTTTATAACTAAAGCGTTGTGGTTTTGTTTTCGAAGGATGCTGTAGAAGATTTTACTGCATTAAAGTTAAGCAATAAAGTTTTAAAGGGGTAAACATCATTTTAGATGGTGAAGTAGAAGAGCTAGGTGAATCTCAAAAGGACTTTATATTATATTTAGTTTTGTCAGTTTATAGCTAGGGACTTTATTACATTGTGTTCCATAATTTAGTTTGTTCATAGTCGTTCTCATAAACGACCTCAGTGATGAAATCAGGGTATATTGTAGGACTTGTATTTTATAATTTTATTTTTATTTTTGTTAAATTAATAAGTATTTATTCTTTAGAATATGCTTGATATTGGTTAAATAATGGTGGAAACATGGCAGATAGATTATTAAATGATAATAATTACAATTAGATAATGTAATAAATCTTATATATATGATTCTCATAAGTTAACTTTTTTTTTGACAAATCAACATCTGAAACTTATTCAGCTTAAACAAAATAATATTTTTAATAAGAATTCAACTTATCTACAATAATTAATATACCTAGAGTCATTTTTCAATAACTTTCCAAATGTAATTACTTATATTGTTTATAGAGTACCTCTCATTAGCAAAGTTGTAAAATTTCGCTTTTTATTTCCCCTCTTCAACTCTTTTCCTGTTTTTAAATTATTATCCTTGAAACATTTCTGATTTAGAATTTATTTTATTGTTTATTTGTTCATATTATCGATAAAATTCGGTGTAAATTCGATATATTCGACTCATTTTTAGAATGGTCAAATCGTAGAATGATTAGTCTATCTCTCTGATTTTTTGTATCAGAATTTAGTTTCAATCGTATACAATAAAAACTGTAGCCAACCTGTTGAATACATGTGTTCCAAGAATGGAAACATACAATGGCTAAAAAAAGAATGAATTTTTTTTTATAAAATTGATCGGTTGGACATTGCAGAGGTTGCAAATTAAAATTTATGGACACTATTAAATATATAATGATCTTTTGAAAAAAATGCATGTAAATACATTAGATGGGGTGACAGCTGCGCCAGTGCATTGCGGTGTTAACTATTCTCGAGAAATGTAAAGCAGACGTTCTTTACTTGATGAATGATGTATATTGCTTATATTGCTTGGGGTGGTTCTGGCTTTGCTGCAGGGTTTTGGAATGAAGCTAAATTAGAGGTGAATTGAAATTGACAAAAACGAAATCACGTTTTAGGGGCATTTAATAGCTAAACATCGACTTAATGTTAACCAAGATAAAGTTGAAGCAATTGAAAGCACCGAAAAAATTTAAAGAATGCCTCCCCAGGCATGGTGAATATTCTCTCTAAATCTATTCCCAATAGGACAGAGTTACTACATCCTCTCAATGAACTCTTGAAACGAAACAAAGAATTTGTCTTCCAGGATGCGACCTTTAGGAGGCTTAAGGAGGTCCTTCAAAGGCTCCTTTACTAGCCGTAAATGACCCTACTTTGAAGACAGAAGACTACTGTTATGGTGGAGCTTCATCATGTGGAATCGGTTGAGCTCTCATTGAGAGGAAAGACGGTTAATCAGACCTGTGTTTGATGAGTCTCGTTCGCTTACCGTAACTCACCAGCGTGCGGTCTTCTCAAATTGGGAAGGAAGGTTTGGTGGCTGTGTGTCAAAGTTTTAATGAACTTTTATTTTTCTTGAAAAGAAGGGAACATCGAAATTTCAATAATCGACATGGCTTCGACTTCTGGCTCCTACAATCGGAGAATGAGTATGGATGAGGGACATCAACTCAGCTGGATCAATCTCTTTATTATGGGATAAAACCTTTAATGTCTAATGTATGAACAAGATAAGTCATTATCCCTCCGGACCTGTCGAGGTATCTGAGCAAGGTAACATCAAGCCAGATGAACTATCGTCAGAAGCACGTCCTGTACGAAACCTGGAGAAAAAGAAACGTCGGAGACTGAAACTGGAAGACAGCCCCAAAGAGAGTCTCCCATAGGAGAGAGTACCTGTGAGGCATCATCTCGTAATCGAGGCGTATCATGGATCTTTAAAAGGGGAGATGTTTTAAAAATAGATATAATTAATTGATGAATATATTTCTTTAAACTAGGTGTAGTTATGTAAGCTTCCCGTTATTTTATTTGTAGTTAATAATTTTAATTTTTTATTAATATAAAGAGTGTTAATCACGAAACTAGTTTATTTATTTAAAATTATTTTTTAATTTTTAAAAATAATTTATTTATTGTTATTCACAACTGTAAGTGATATTATGGCATGATAAAAACATGTGGAGAATCTACCCATTGATAGAACTCCAAAACATTTCTAAAGGAGAAGATCTCGAGGCCGTCTTCTTTTCAGACGTCTAGGAGGATTATTAGGTAGTGAAGGAGGAGCCAGGTTAGAAACGAGTTGGTTTGGGTGGTTGGGAAGTTTTTTATGGAAGGATTGGTATCTGGTTCTGGACAAATCGGCAACATATGGGACATTGGAGGTCCTGATGGATAATTTGATTTGTGACAAAGTAAGGAGCATTAAGGATTTTACGAAGGATTTTGGACTGTAAGGATTGGATTCGAGAGGATTCTATGGTTTAGTGGAGCCCCATAGCTCAACTCCGTATGTCCAGATAGGCCTTATAACAGTCATGTAGATCAGTCTTTTGTAATGGATTGGAAGTTTGGACCGTTTATCTAGTAAATGTTGTAATAGTCGGAATCGACGGGCAGTTTCCTGTCTTTTCAGTCTTGTATGAGGATTCCATGTCAGTCGTTTGTCCAGATTTAGTCCAAAGCAACGGATCTGTTCAACTAGTTTATTTTAATTCTGATTTTTTAAAAATACAATCTATGTTTAAAAGAAAAGTATCATTTCATAAATTACATTAAAGCGATCATAAAATGCAAAAATCAAATTTTGTCCGCACGTACAATTGTTTCCCTTACAATTTAAAACGATTTTCAAGTCCGGTTGAATTCAATGAGTCTGACATAAAAATTATTTTTCGGGTATGTCTGTCCATTTTTACAATTTACTGAAATTTAGACACATTGTGTAAAACGAATCGTTCTCGGTCTTTCACTCTGCTGTGTTTCTTTTTTTCTTCTTTTTTTCAATAGATACCACAATTTACAATTATGCTTAATTTGTTTTACAATGAATCCTACAATAAACATTTGGCGGGCGCATCATGCAACTTACCACCCTAATTTGAGATGAAATTCATTTTTGTGTATTTCAAAGTATTCATACAGTACTTCCCTTTACTATATATTTCATTTATAGGTAAAATTTAAATATTGTCATAATAATAATAATAATGGAAAAATAATAATTAGTATATTCTGTTATACTTTATATTTATTAATTGTTTATTACTATTAACAACAGAGGGATCGTTCATTTTTCAATTTCAGGTGCTATTTAAATATTGCTTAACTTAAAGTCTCTCCTTCCCGTTTTGCTCTCCGGGGGGTTTAGCGGGGCGGGTCCGGCAGGGAAGGATTGGCTTTTTTTTAGTATGATGATTGTGACATGTCGTATATCGACCAACCTACTCGCTGTAATTGTCTTTTGAAAAGACAGATAAGTAAGGCTACCATGTAGGGCGGGAGTGGATGGTTCCATGCCGTTTTTCAATTTCAGGCGCTTAATGGTTTAATGGTCTCTATCAATTTTTTTCCAGCTCAAAAGAAACAAAGCCATGTATCGGAAGAGATCAGAGGCTCTCACCTATTCCCGATTTCCCAGCTAATTATCTAATTACTTTTCTTGTTCATAATTATTCATTTTTGGGTCATCCGTAGATCAGAGGTTAGGTGTATGTATGTTAGTCTGAAATCTTCAGGCGGCGCCGGTGCGAATCCGGCTTGGGGCGTTGACTTTTTTCATCTAGTGGCGGTCCCGCAAAATGAAAATATTGACCCCCCACCATGGTTAGAATAGGCTGGTCACCTGTAGATAACTGGACAAACATCACCTTTGCTGTGGGTTCCTTTAAAAAAAAAATGTTTTCCATTTTTTATTACTACTAACAATAAGAAATGGTATTAGATTAATTTTTATTAATATATTCTTGTTTGAGAGTGGTTTAGTTTATTTAAAAACAAATTTGATCCTTTTTTCTCAACTTTATTCTTTTCAAAACCTTCCAACGTTTCGATCCTCAGGTCATTTTCAAGGATACCTTTACTTTGTTGTCATATTCTCTTTTAAAATTCTTAAAAATGCCGGCTAATTGCCTTTGTCCCATCTATAAATTCTTCTATATAACTCTTTCTTAAATTTAAAACTTGTATTAACCACTTCTCTTCTTTCTTTCATTTACATTTGCAAATTTTAAACCTATAGAAGTGGTTAATACAAGTTTTAAATTTAAGAAAGAGTTATATAGAAGAAGTTATGGATGGTACAAAGGCAATTAGCTGGCATTTTTAAGAATTTTAAAAGAGAAAATGACAACAAGTAAAGTAAAGGTATCCTTGAAAATGACCTAAGGGTCGAAACGTTGGAAGGTTTTGAAAAGAATAAAGTTGAGAAAAAATGGTATTGTATGAATGTAAAAATTGATAGATTTTCATTTTAAAAAATTTCACAATATTTTTAACCGATCACCGACCAATATACCTTGAATATATCATATTTCTAATCGTTCAAATAAATATGATTTACCTTTTGAGCAGAATTATTATTGCTTAATGTGAGAGGAGGACCACGTAGACCACTTAGAATCTACGCCAGGGTATACATCCTGTGTTCAATTCCAAAGATACGCAGGGAGGCTGCTGTGGGTAATGGACTGAAAATAAATTGCAAATGGCCGTTGTGGTGGTTTGAAAATGGTCTGGTATCTAAAGCCTCAATAAGGAGACATGCTATGAATAAAAAGTGGTTTGTGAAGAGCGTCAAGGTCCCTCGAGGATACGGCTACATCCCCAGGGGATCCTAGTTCCCCATTTATCATCTAATGTGTTCTCTTCCTCTCTCCTTCCCTCCCTCCTTTCTCCCCCTTCTCTTCTATTAAGGGGCATTCGATCAGGGAACATCTGAGAAGTGTTTAAATGAATCGGAAAAGCGTTATCATATTTTGATTGATAAAATATAGAATAAAATAATACCAGGGAAAAATAATTAATGAGCTGTGATGTGTACAATATTTTTACAACTGTTATAATTTCCTAAATATTATTTAAATGGTATTTATGTAATATAAAAGTCAAATTATTTACATAAACATTTTTTTTATTAGATTTATTTTTATTAATATATTCTTGTTTGAGAGTGGTTTAGTTTATTTAAAAACAAATTTGATCCTTTTTTCCTCAACTTTATTCTTTTCAAAACCTTCCAATGTTTCGACCCTCAGGTCATTTTCAAGAATACCTACAAACAGCTCCTTTTAATTATTTTTATAACAATTTCATTATTTCCTTTACTTCAATAATAATATTATTATAAATAACATTATACAATTTTTTTGTTTTTCTAAAAATAGATTCCTATTTACATAACTTCTTCTATATAATTCATTCTTAAATTTAAAACTAGTACAAACCACTTCTCTTCTTTCTTTCATTTACATTTGCAAACCTTAAAACAGAACCTACCTTCAACAGGTTAGGACTCTGTTATCACCTTATCATATAACATAATTTTTTTTTTGTAAGTGAAGGAATTTTTATAAAAAAATTTTATAATGTTATTATGATATTAATTTAATGATTAATTTATTTAAAGATGGGACAATGGCAATTAGCCGGCATTTTTAAGAATTTTAAAAGATAAAATGACAACAAAGTAAAGGTAGGGCCAAAGAAATCAGTATGTAAGTGAAGGAAATGATGAAATTGTTGTAAAAATAATTAAAAGGAGCTGTTTGTAGGTATCCTTGAAAATGACCTGAGGGTCGAAACGTTGGAAGGTTTTGAAAAGAATAAAGTTGAGAGAAAAGGATCAAATTTGTTTTTAAATAAAAATAAATTTTTTTTTATCTTAATGTGCAATAAGATAAAAAAAAAAACAATCACACAATTTTCACTTACTATAGAAATTTAAGGATTACTCAAGGTGAAAATAACGAATATCAACTAGGTTTCTGCAAGAATAAAAATAACAGGAACAGTTTAACAAAAGCCGTTTATATATGAATGCCATCGGAATAAATCGTGAGATTTCGGCTTTTTCCGATTCGAACTCTATCTCTATTTTTCTCCTTTAATTATTTATCATATCCTTTTATGTTTTGTATTTATTTAGTTTTTGTTATTCCTAGCAATGAAAACTGATTATTTATTTCAATCAAGGAAAATTTAAGATACTTAGGCCAGTTAGACTAATGGGGATAAGAAGACCTTCCTAATATTGAAGCCACTTAAGTGTTCGTCAATTTAAGCAAAATTGTTAGAGCCGTTTTCGAGAAAATCCTTAAAAAGTATTAAATTAAATCTCTAAAATGGTATTTTGGGTTGGTGGATTATAACTATAACATCCCAGACCATTTCGCGCAACTTATTTATTTGGACTAAGGGATGTATTTTTGTCGAAAACTGGAATTCGAAATTTCCTGTTATACAAATTCAGTACTGGGGGACTAAAATCTAAAAGAGCCTGTAAATATATAAAATAACGAAGTGAAATGTATTTTTAAGTTTCCAAAAACCAATTGTTGATGATTGTGTAGCAAAATCAAGATGTTTTCACATAAGTAATATGTGATAAATCTACTTAATCGAAATATTTAGAAATAAGCACATGAACATTCATATTTGTCCATATTTATTTAAGCTTTCCCGGAAAATCGTTTAAAAAAATGTGGTATAATTTTGATTTATGAATTTATTTTATTTTTTTTTTTATAAAAAAAAAAATTATAGTTTGGATTAAAAATTGTTATGTGATGATAACAGTTAGCGAAACTTAAATAATATCTTATTTATTTAGATAAATAAAATCCTCAGCCTGGGAATATGATTGGATGGTAAGAAACATTTAAATGGAGAGTTGAGCACGAAAGCAGTGTAGAATATAATTAGGTAGGTTGTAATGGAAACTGTTAAACAAGTTAATGTGAGCTCCATTAATAAGTTCTTACTTCTATTTTATTTTTTAATAATGTTATTAAAATAGATTTGCGCTATACTATTCCGAGTACTCCGTATAAGTTCGAATCCAGTTGTACCAGTTGAACTGGTAATTTTATTTTGTTACTGTAGCCGTGAGTCAATCCTGTGGTTTCGGTAAGCCCTTCGGGGTCCACCCAGCCTCTCAAAGTGGATACTCTTAATTGGGAAAAAATCTGGTTGTTGTGCGGATCATGTACAAATCACCTTCACGTATAACGTTGTTCTAGAAACAGTACTCCCATATAAAAGCGCAGACCCCGGTATTTCATGGGTTGTAGCCCTACAGATTTTTCATTTTAATGATAATAAATTTATTGTTGCTATTAATGCTTAAAAAATTGCTTGGGAAGGAGAAAAAGCATGTGTCGCCATCTTCTCTCTAAAACCTGGAAATCATCCATCTAATGTCCCTCAGCTAGACATTCAGGGAAATCGAGTGAAGTGAGATTAGGGGGACATTAATTAATTTTTGTTGATTTTTTATTACTTATTCATGAATCACCTTGATCAGAAATTTCAGATTTCTGACCCTCCCAAGGTATTGGAGAAGTGGTTGGCCTGCAAAAGCTCATCGAGTAGGCCCAAGCATGATGATAATGGACGGGAGAAAACAATAGCTCTCCGATTGCCCAATCCGCGATGGTTTTCTTTTCTACTCTGCCTTTTACCAGCATATCTCTCCGCTTTCATTTAAGATATAGGCAATTTGAAAAGTGAGATGAAAGCGATTCATGTAAACATTACTAATATGCCCTAAGAATTTTTGAAGGTTCAGATTGATTAGTGCACTTTTATGTGTTAGCACAAGTTATATGCACTTTTAGGTGCATACTTCCTGTATTTATGAATCCGTTATCCAAAGTTTTGACCTCATTTTTCATCCATTGGCTTTTACATACAAGAGCAATTATTTTTATTTTCATTGCATTCTTACTTTATTATATGTTTTACGTAAATATAACCTAAGATTCTTGTTAGATGGCTTGTTGATTAAAGTGTGAAATGAGATGAATATAATTTAATAAACAAATTTACATTTACATAAATATATCCTTATCATCGTGTTTCAGGAGTTGTCCTCTCTATCTCTGGGTCATCTATACTTTAGATTACCGGAGTTTAGTTATTGTTGTGTCTGGAAAGTTTAGTGAGCTTTCCAATCCACGGGTGTTTGGTGTTTATGCTATTTCAGCTATTTTATGGACTATTATTACAACTATTTTTTTTATTGATTTTTCTCAGTAAATCAATTTATTGTTGTAGTTTTGATTAAAGGGCAAAAAACTGCTGATGGTTTTTATTACTGTTGGAAACTTTTTACATTGATTATATAATGTAATAATTGCTAATTATAAGTACTGATTATGATAAGATTATTCTTGGTAATGGAAAGTTACATAACTATTCAATGACAATACTCACTTCACAATTCAGACCCATACTAGGTTAAAATATCTGATAGCTTTAATGAACTTGTAGCACAAGAGCCCAAGAGGAGAAAAAAGGGAGTTATTTCACCTCAATTGTTGATTACTTTAATCAAAACTATGTATAATTACCAGTCGAAATTGACGAGTCTGCCAAGTATAGGTAGGGGGATAAAAAATGGCCGCTGTTTCATACGGTAGAATAAATTAATTTTTCATTCGGAGCTCTATATCTTAAAAAGTAGAAACAACACTAGAAAATCTAAAAGAACATTAATTAAAGAAGAGTAAATTTGCTGAAATATTAGCCCTAATAGAGCTATTTACGTCCAATAGTTCTCGAGATATAGTTTTTTAAAAAGTAACATTTCATAAAAATGTACTGAAATATCAGTAGTTAGTTAATTTATTTTGAGAAATCTATATCTCAGAAACTATGTGATCTACAGATGTCTATTAGCATTTTTCAAATATCAAACATTTTATCCGAACAACTAAAAATTAACATTGTGTGGATTCATTTCGTCAAATATCATAAAAACTACTTATCCAACAATGATGAATGTTATAAACTATTTTATAGTAAATTTAACTTGTTTTAATTTAAGTGCTGGCAGACATTTGTATGTCTTATGATTTAAAAGAATGATTTGAAACAAAGTTTTTCATAAATCAAACTTATTGTCCGAACAACTAAAAACAATATATTTTAGCTGTCGGATTTAAGTATCCGATATCTTCGGTTCTTTTTTGAATTTGTATAAAGTCGGGGTTGGGGTCTCATTTTCTGATGCCTCCCTTGCCACGGACACCGGAAGACCCACTGCGATGCGGTCTTAATTATCTATCGTGGCAAAAAAGATAGAACCTGGACTGCCCCTACTACCACGCTACAGTCGAGGACATGCTTTTCAGCCTCCAAGATAGAAAGACGTTCTTCCGTTCATCTGAAGCGAAGTACATGGTCTAAACCAATTTTTTAATTTTTTAATTGGAATGTGCCTTATATTTGTTATTTTATTTTTTTGTAATATTTTGAGAACCACTGCTTAAAGCGACCCTAGTTTATTAATACTGTCTGGAAAGTATTGTGTGCTTTTCAGTTTAAACTCAAATGCTATTTCACCTATCTGTTATTATTGAATGATGTTAAAAATATGTTTGTCGATTATAAATATGATTTTTGTGTAAGATTCCATTGGCCGTAGCTACAAAATATTAGGCTGTTAAATTAAATTAGGAGTCTTAGTTGTTTAAATAAAATATATATTATCCAATTTTATTCTCAAAAAAATTTATATTTCTTTATGAGTCTGACGTTTCGGCTATCCTCTACCATAGGACAATCTATCACAATAAGCTTTTATTAAATTGGTTTTTAAAAATATTAAAGAAATAACAATATTATTAGTAAAAGATTACATAAAGTTTTTTAAAATTTATGTGGTTCTAAAATTGTATTAAGGTATGATAATTTATTAATAATATTGTTATTTGTTTAAAATTATTAATAACCAATTGTACAATAAAAGCTGTTTGCTATAGATTGTCCATGAGAATGGCCGAATTGGCCGAAACGTCGGACTCATAAGGAAATATAAATTGTTTTGAGGCTAAAATTTATTGTATTTAAGCAATAAAAACCAATTTCAAGAAGGTTCAAAGATTATATATAAAATTAGTAGACTTCTTAAAAGGTTTTATTTTATTTTTTTTATATCCCATATAAAACAATTTCTGGACCTACCACTGTCTGGAGGTTAGAATTCACAAAACTACGATCTACTGTTCTTTAAGGATGCGAAATGTGTATACTTGCTTTAAAGGAAGAACGACTCAGTGTCTTTGAAAATATTTCGTATAATATTAGGTCCGAAGAAGGCTAAGTCAGCTTGAGAATTCAGAGTTGGTTAGTCCAAATGTGTTTTGAAGTAGATTTGTGATATATAATACTTCATGCTATATGCTACATGATATATAATACTATATAATCAGAAAATTCCGAATCGTTTGATATGAGGACTCATATATATCTTCATAGTAATTAAGCAATCATCTAAACTGTTGGGCAATAAAAAGTCATTAAAATTAATGTTTCCTACCTCTCCGTTGAAGTCGCCCTCTGTGGCGACTGACTTGTCCATCATGTCTGGGCACATGGCCTATTTGCCGCTCCAGCTGCATTCCTCATACGACCTGTAACATAACGTTTTAATTTATTTATTACTATTCAGTCTAATATTATTAATATTAATTTGTGAAATTTACTTATGTATATATTTATACTGTGTACGGTTATTAATGTATCAGATCGCTTAATGTCTCAATGCATTATCAAATTTTCACTTATTAATGTATCTGTAATCAGTTTATGAATGTAAGTTATATTATATCTTTGGTTATTATTAAAGTCATAAATTTTGATAATTAATTTTTTTTTTTTTACGATTCATTTACATGAAAATAAAGTAATAAATAATGTTTAAGTCGAATCATATATTTCGAAGAAGAAAAAAATAGAACACCATATTATTCGAATGCCATGTTCAATCTATAGCTGGGACACGAATCTTTGTATGGTATTAAAATAAAAAAACAAAAAAAAGGTTACTTGTAACCATTATAATTTGGTAGCTCCACAAACTCATTAGAGATAAAACCCCACTTAGCTTTTATATTCACAATGAAACATAAAACGATAGGCTTATGCCTTTTATTGTTTTCATAAGTAAAACGCCAATTATTTAGAAGTCTTAAGTATCTTTATTCCAGAAGCTATATCATTGAAGGAGATCTTAAGAATTTTAATTCTAGGAAGGTTTGCTAAAATCTGGATACAGCTAAAATAAATTAGTTCATCACTGTAAAGGGGGGGGGATCATTTCGAAATTCTGCTTTATTATCACCACATAGTTCCTTTAAAGAGGATGAAAAACTTATGTTCCAGTAGAGTAAACTATATTGATTACAATACGTTCTACATTGTATAAAACACAGTTTATTTTCAGATATTAATTTTCTGGCACTCTATACATATAAAAATAAAGATTACAGTGACTAGTAATATAGAAGAAATCATCTATGTATAAAATTGAAAATAAGAAAAATAAAAAATCGATTCTAAAATAAATTGCTTAAACAAAAGTGGTGTCGCATTTTTTAATTATAAAAATGTTGAGCTAACGAGAAATTGATAAAAAAAATTGAAGTATCATTGAGCGAAAGTGCCACTAAATTAATTTTCAAAAAAATGTATGAAAAGGCCCAAAGAATCGTGTTTTCTTCATGATTTATCTATTTTTTTTCCTCTTTCTTTTCTTCCTTTCAATCTTCCCCCTTTCTACCTCAACACTCCATTCACCCTATTTCTTACTCTCTCATATTCTCTACCCTAAAGATTTTATTCATTCAGGTTTACAATCTAGTCAATCGAACAATGGAATAATATACGAAAACAAAACTTTTAACAAAAGAGGATAAATTCAGTCAGTATCAGTATACTTCGTTATAGGTTTACATTAATTTTCTAATGTAAATGTAAATTAACATTAAAATAATTTTCTAATGTTATTAACTTTAAGAATAAACATTACACAATAAATAAAATATTTTATAGCGTGACATGAATTATGATTTTATTTACAAGTTATTGTTTTATTACCGAACATTTTAAAGTCGTCTTTATCGATAGTTCGTGCCTGAATTTTATTTGATAAAAACGGTATTGATTTATGGTTTTATGGTTTATTTTTACTTTTTATCTACTTGATAAAAAAAAAAGTGTATTTTATAAAAAAAAGTAAGCCAAGGGCATCGATCTAAATAGCATTCTATTAGGTATTATAATTACCTATATTTTAAGGTCAGTTATTTTAGATTTAATTAGAAAATTAATGTAACTAGCTGTTTTTAATTAATAGGCTTGTGAAGGAAAATACATTTGTACATGGAGAAGCAAACGTAGTTGATATAATTTGTAATTGACTATACTAAATAGATAAATATGTACGTGCAGAACTAGACAATTAAAGTTAATCGCTAAATACTGTAAATTAATGTACCTTTGTTGCATACTAAAATTATAGGTGAATAAATCTACATAAACTTAAGTAATATACTCAGTTGCCTCAACGCTTAGTGCTCACGGGTTCCGTTAAAGAAATAAATAATGCGTTATATAGAAGGTAGTAAAAATTCGTTGTGCAAAGGAAAATCTTTTTTTTTTTTAGAGGATTTTAAATTCGTTACAACGAGGTTTTTATTTGTCTGGAAAATGTATGCTAAGTTTAACAAAATTAAATAAAACAACAATAATTGTGTGAATGAAATAAGATAATGAGACGAAACCTATAATATTAATAATAAAAGAGGCATATTTATGCTAGCGTGCGTTGATAGTTATTATTGGCGTTTAAAGGAAATTATTAATGAAACTTTATGATATGAGTAAGAATTTTCAAAATGAGGTGGCTCAAACGATAAATTACTTAGATTAATTATTTTTTAAAGAAAGTAGTTCTATAGGGATGGGTTTACAAATAGGTTGGTTTAGATCTTGTATTTAATAGGTGGATGGATAAACGGAGGGTGAGGAAGTCAGTTATAGGTCTGTTCCAACAATACCAACTGTATGCAGCATGCTCAATACCGGTTGCGGGAGTGAAAAACCCGTAATGCGCATGCTTTGTACAGTTACGAACAGTCAGAAACGATTGTTGGAACAGACCTTATGTAATTTTTGGTTTCTTAAGGATTGCAATAAGAATGTACTTAGAAAGTATTGTCTTCAGATATTAGAAAAATGCCAACATTACTCTGAATTACAGTCCGATGTATAGGAACACCTGGGGATACGGAAGATTAATCATATGTACAGTTCATTGTACATCTTTTTAATATCATCTCGTGGAACCAGATCTATACACAAAGCATTGATAGACAGGGATCTACTATACAAAATATATCAGTAAACAAAATATAATAAATTCTTATTCTAAATTAGCTAGTTAATAATAAAAATTTAATCTTTGACAAGTTTTACTGTACCTACTTAACTAATGATATTTAAATAAAACGAATTAAAATAGAGCTGTGCGAGTATTAATGACTTTTTGATCATGAGTACAATTTGTTTTCCTTATAATAATACATGATCCTAATATTGTATCTTACTGATACATTTCGTTCAAAGTAAAACAAGCCTGTATCTGCTGTGAACAATATTTTCTCAACAAATAAACCACGGTTTATGCACCTCAGAAAGGAATGGAAAATTGAAAGATAATTTGATTAGAGAGAGAAAGCTTGCGTAACCTGGATCTGCAAAATCCAATTTCCAGGGTAACATTTTCAGGAGCTGAACGACATCTAGTTGTTCTTTACTGTCCTCTTCCTCCCAAAGTCAAAAAAATAGAATCATCTTTTCATCATTAAACGAAGTATTTTTGAGATTCTACTAATACAAAAGTTAACCCACATAACTTTCACAATACAGGTCTATTCATCCTTCTCTACCGCTTATACAAAGTATTATGAAGTATAAATTAATATACGGGAAACGTATAATGAAAATAATAATGAAAATTAGTATACGAATATCAATTTAGACTTTATGATATTCTAAGTTAACGACATGTACGTGGGAATCGAACGAAGTTAACGAGAGTTTTTACTTATAATCATAAAAAACGTTTGGGTTCCACGATGATTTTGAGTTTTGAAAAAACATGCTAATCCTTAGTTTTAACAGCGATGGAGAAGTTTTCTGACTTTTCAAATATTACAAAGTTTTTATATATCACAACGAGTTAGGTAACAGTACTATTATTATAATACTGGTAATAATTAATTTAAATAAAATTTTTAAAATAGGAGTCCTTCCTATATTTATTAGGAAAGGGAATGATTTTACTTCTTATTTCTATTTTCTTTACCTTGTATTTAAATTATTATGCCATTATTTAATTGGTGCTACAGCTGTAACATTTTGTTATTATTATCATTCTATTTTATTTATCATATTTATTTTTTAATCTCAAATAGTTTATTATTAATTAGTCTTTCTGATATATGTGATTAATTAATTATATAGAAATATTTTGCTACAGTTTTATAATTGCCATGATCACGTCGGTGGAATAAATGATGCATAGAGGAACATTTTACATTCAAATATATCTAATCTTACTTTTTTTGCATCTCTTAGAAAAAAGCGTTTGTACAGTATTCAGTTCTTAATCGAAAGCTTAAAAAATAATTGCAATACATTTTTTAAGGTATATTTCAAAATATGTACTAAAAAAAAAAAAAATTGTCTAGTGCCGTTAAAACCTCAAAATAGAGAATTTTTTTATGACTTCTGGGGTTTTGAAATAATGGCAATTCTGAGGCATATACGTGACCATTAGCGATTGCCTAGACACAATTTGGCCGGAAAATAAAAATAAAAGTCTATATAGTAAATAACATAGATAGATAGTTAACTTCCTTTTGTTAAACAATTTTTATTTTGTTATCCTTATGAAAAGATATTTCTAAACCTAATAATTGGACAGTAATTCAAAACTAGATAGTTTTCAAAAATGTTTATCCCTTATTATTTTGGCGACGAAAATCATAGCTAAAGTTTCAATTTTAACTTTCATTATATTGGGGCTGCACTAAACCCTCGTATACAATCCTTACAATCCAAAATCCTTCGTAAAATCCTCAATGCTCCTTACTTTGTCACAAATAAAATCATACATAAAGACCTTAATGTTCCTTATGTAACCGATCTAGCCCGAACCAGATATCACTCCTATTATAAACTCTCTAACCATTCACACCCACTAGATTCTAACTTGCTTCCTCTTCCATACCTGACAATCCTTCGAGGCGCCTGAAAAGAAAATTTCCAAGAGACCTGCTAATGTCATAAGAGTGCTTCAAATGGGTTTCTCTGCACGCCTGTAACACTCCATTTTAACTAAGATCAAATTTACTGAATGTATTATATAATATACAGTTGTAAATTTCAATAAAGATATTAAAAAAAACTTTCATTATTAGATTTTTCATTCTAGTTTAACTTGATAGTGGTTGTTGCTATGAGCTAACCAACAAAAATCCAAAAATTTTAATTTTTTGAGAATGAAATATTGTTGAAAATTTGGCTCTGAAAATCTTAAAGAGGTAATTTTCATCCTTCATATTAAAATTTCGAATTAACATTTAAATCAGTGAGTAAAACTTTAAATATTTATTTTATATATGAGGTGTAGATAGTTGGCCGTAGATTAATGATTGGAGAAGTTTGTCGGGGGGTGCGGTCAGCAAAGAACAACATAAATAAACAAAACCATATTTATTT
>NW_027111978.1:173281-193114 GCF_000696795.3 Halyomorpha halys | reverse complement strand
TTTCCTTTTGTAACTATGTGTTTGTATATTTTTTAGCCCTGACGAAGCCCTGCAACGTGGGGCGAAACGTTGGCTCAATAAAATAGTATAATTCTACTATTTGAGTTTTTTTGACCGCACCCGGACCATATTCCTTTCATCTTTACACACGGTCAATCAATAATCTTCCAATATTTATTTATTTTATGCCGACGTTTTTACATAACTTAAAATATTTTAAATTTTATTTAACTTAAAATCAAACAGAATATGAAAACTGTGAGGTAATTAGCCTCATGATCAAACAGCTGAATTAATATTATCCAAGAGATAAGGAGCATAATAGATAGGGAAGAGAATACAGAGCATAGAGATAAGTGTAATATCCCAAAGAGGTAGATAGTTGTGAAAAGTTGGCTAACAATGACGAGGCAGATGCAGAGTACCCAGGAGAGCCCCCGGCCATGGAACGGTCTTTGTTTATGAGACGGCTAAATTGTAACTCTCGGGGGGCCTAAGGCACGATTGTTTCCCTTCCATCCCTAAACAGCTCCAGGATGTTGTATTCTGTCTCCAACAATATCTTTATCGAGAACTTTTATCTCTTTATTTTGTTATTTGTTTATAGAACTCTCTCTTCTGGCATAACAAAGACTCTCATTTTTCCGACCAATTACAGTTTGATATAATGGACCATGTATATAAAAACTTTATTGAGTCTGAAAAAATTTTTTATTTATTGATATTTACAACTGTATAAAAAATACAACAAGTAAATTTGATCATAATCTTACATTGCATTTTACAATATAAGGTCACGAGGTCATCTTTTCAGGCGCCTCGGAGGATTGCCAGGAATGGAAGAGGAAGCAAGGTTAGAAATTAGTGGGTTTGGGTGGTTAGAGAGTTTATAATGGAAGGAATGATATCGGGTTCGGTCTAGATCGGTTACATAAGGAACATTTAGGTCTTTATGGATGGTTTTATTAGTAACAAAATAAGGAGCATTGAGGATTTTACGTAGGATTTTGGATTGTAAGGATTGGATACGAGAGGAATTCGAAGGTTTAGAGGAGCCCCAAACCTCAACTCCGTATGTCCAGATGGGCCTTATTATTGGCATGTAGATCAGTCTTTTGAAATTAGTTGGAAGTTTAGACCGTTTGTCTAGTAAGTGCTGTAATAGTCTGAATCTGCGTGCAGTTTCCTGTCTTTTCAGTCTTGTGTGAGGATTTCAGGTTAGTCGTTTGTCAAAGTGTAGTCCAAGAGAACGAATCTATTCTACAGAGGTAAAAGCCACATTATAAAAGTATACTGTAGGGCAGTCGGCAGGTTTACGACGAAGAGTAAATGTGATTTGATGGGATTTATTGTTATCCTCCAATTTTGACACCATTCTTGGAGGATTGTGATATGGGACTGAAGAGTTTGGGATGTAATCAAAGGGTTATTACTAACTGTGAGCACACATGTGTCATCAGCATACGTGGTAAGGATAGTGTTAGGATTTGTTGGGATGTCAGCTGTATAGACGGTGTAGAGGATGGGACCAAGGATACTACCTTGAGGAACAACAGCGGATTGAAAATAGAGGGATGAATAGGAGTCTTAAATAAAAAATTAAAAACTACATTGAATCTATAACTTTATAACCCCAGTGGATATTATGATATTTCTTGTGACATTTATGGCAATGAAATCTAGATATAACTAAACTCAATACAACGCATTCCTCCTGTTAACGCCACGTATATTAAAATGTTAATACTTTAATCAGGCAGTAAATAGATTTAATTACCTTATTTATGTAATTAATGTATTTTTGTGATAAGTATGTTTTGGTTTAAATGAAGGATATTTATGCTTATGATGTTGTGTTTATGGTGAAATACTGGCCAGGGAATTATTTACAACAATACAACAGGTGGTGGCCTAAGTTCAGTGACCTACGTACAGTGGCCCAGAAACAACACAAAAACCTAGGAGTCTCCTTCGATCATAACCTAATATGGAATAGCTATATTTCCGAAATAACCTGGATAACCATTTCAAGTATTTCTTGGGATCCATCTTTGGTATTTGAGAAATGTCTTGTAAAAAATATATAAATAACTTTATAAGACTTCTGAATCAGTTATATTTCGAGGGTTTTTTCTCATTGGTATTAAAGTGATGCGATTTTTAGAAGTTTAGTTTGATTATATTTGTATCCTTCTGTCGTTCAAAATAATCGTAGCTCCTCTGCCGTAATACTTCTAGCAGCCCTATAAATATAGCTATATTATTTATTCATACACATGTGTATATATGAATAAGAGTTACTTATGTATTTTTCAAACCCAAAATCATCGTCGAACCCAAAATTTTCTTTTAATGATAAGTAAAAACTCTCGTTTTATTGCAAACGACTTTAAATTTTCAGACCCAATATCCCTTAAAGGTCGATTCCCATGTCCATGTCGTTAACTTAGAATATCATAAAGTCTAAATTGATATTCGTATACTAATTTTCATTTTCGTTTCCCGTATATTAATTTATACTTCATAATACTTTGTATAAGCGGTAGAGGAGGATGAGTAGACCTGTATTGTGAAAGTTATGTGGATTAACTTTTGTATTAGTAGAATCTCAAAAATACTTCGTTTAATGATGAAAAAATGATTCTATTTTTTTTACTTTGGGAGAAAGAGGGCAGTAAAGAACAACTAGATGTCGTTCAGCTACTGAAAATGTTACCCTGGAAATTGGATTTTGCAGATCCAGGTTACGCAAGCTTTCTCTCTCTAACAAATTATCTTTCAATTTTCCATTCCTTTCTGAGGTGCATAAACCGTGGTTTATTTGTTGAGAAAATATTGTTCACAGCAGATACAGGCTTGTTTTACTTTGAACGAAATGTATCAGTAAGATACAATATTACGCTCACGTATTATTAGAAGAAAAAAAATGTACTCATGATCAAAAAATCATTAATACTCACATAGATCTATTTTAATTGGTTTTATTTAAATACTATTAGTTAGGTAGGTACGGTAAAACTTGTTAAAGATTAGATATTTAATATGAACTAGCTAATTTAGAATAAGAATTTATTATATATTTTTTTTATAGTATATCTAGTATAAACTAAGCCATTTGTATTATTGTAGTTTCTGGCTTGAAGAGTTTTTTTTTATTGTAAATTACTATTATTCTGAAGGGACCATGTACTAAAATAAAACAGTATGAACAATTTTGGCCAAATAATATTTTTTTATTATTTATTAAATTTAAAAATCAAGCTCATTATGAGCTTATTCTCAATTTAGTTCTAAAATGGTGTTTTACAGAAAAAAAAAATGAATATACATGATTTGTATTACTATTATCACGAACTGGCTTTTTGTATTACTTTTCCTCAAACTATCACGTCGTTCGTCCTCTTAACTTTCCTACTAGGGCATTAACAGAGGGATGAAGAACGGACTCAACATTCGAGTGCCTCTGTAGTCGCTCTTAATGTGATTATGTAAATTTATAATTTTCTTCTTCAACTGTAAGTATTTGAAGATCATGGCGAAGATTTTTGATGTTTAGGGTGCATTGAAAATTATACTAATAAGTTAATAATAAGTAGTTTATTTTGAAATATTTCTATAATTTGTCTGTTTGTGAGTCCTTCGAGCATAACCCACAGTTGGATTTCAAATGTCCGACTAATTACGATACGATATATTTAGCACAAAAAATCATTTTCCATATCTTACTAGTATTTTCTGAAATTAGTGAAAATTCTGCAGCTTTATATGCTGTTTACATCGGTAGATTTTATTATTGATGCTTTGCGGGGATCATGAGTATGTAGTTAATATATGGTTTGAGATTAAGTAATTTTCACGGCTAATGCTTAAAAACGAAAAACTCTCCTTTTATATAATTGTATGATGTAGTATAATATTTTTATAATAATTATAACGCAAAGACTATTAAATTTCTATTTTTAGTAAATTTAATTTAATAACTATTGATATCATAATATTATTAGGATTAATATATATAGTTTCGGTACATATTATTTTACAGATTTAGGTTTGTTTGGTTATTCAAAAACCAAAATAAATATGTAACAAGACAAATATTTATTGGCCTGCGTACTTGTTTTGTCCCAATGCGTTGAAGGTCCAGGTATCAACTTTATTGGTATTGGGATGATGTCTCCCTTTTCATTTAATATTACTGGTAATAATTTTTTGTGCTTTAGTGGCAACTATTTTAACCTTTAAATAGTGAATGAAATCTTGGATTTGCTATTTTTTTATATTTACCATATCGTTAGTGTATAAACTTATTATAAGTCATAAAAATGAAGTTTATACCATGTATTTCACTTCAGGAAAAACTGCTGGATTACACGATTTTATCGATTTTAAAATCTCCTATATATTTGTGATAATGCTATTTCTTTAATTTTTTAAAAAAATATTACTGCTTCTACTTTGCCTAACTCATTTCTATCTGTGAAGCTTCCTCTCGTAACTTTATTTAAATATTCTTTATTTTTGTTCTCACTCCAACATTTATTACTATATACCGGAACTCACTAGCAGATAGTCCTCATGTCCGGATTAAACTGAATCCTAAAACATAGATGTTTTAACTTGATTAAAAAGGCTGATGCTACAGAGGTTTTTTAACTATCTGACATTAAAAACGTTTTATGGAAGAATCGTGGTTGTACATCTTTGTCTAATGGTTTAGCGGTAGGTGTAGTTAAAGCAACCAATATTTAATTTCGTCAGTATATCGAACGTTTAAGATGTAATAATAATATTACACAACACGTTTGACATACATACCAAACCTTTAATAATACTTCGAGGAATTCAAGATGGTTGGAAAAGGAATAACAGCGTTATTAAATTCCATGACCTCTGCATAATTAAAAAAATATTTTTTTAAAAAACAAATATTATTTTTCAAGAGAAGACTTCTTAGCTTTAATACTACATAATATCAAAATAAATTCATATATTTTTTAATTTGTTTTATACTTTTTAATTTTCCACTGTATTTGAACCGAAAATTGTCTTTGTAAAGTTAGACTAATGTGCTTTGAATAGAATTATATTATTTTTTCGGGCAACATGTCTTAGAATAAAGTATTATATTTCAGTCGCAACAGTATGAGGATTGCCAAATAAATGTTACTGCCTTGAAAATTTATAATCTGAGTACAATATCCAGTGATTTGGCCGTTTGTAGATAAGGTAGTTGGAGCGCCAACTTTAACTACTTCATAACTGCAGCAGTACCGGCCTGGGGTGGTGGACTTTTATTTATGTGGTAGTCACACGATATGAAAACTTGATGCCCCACTATAGTTAGAATACCCTCCCTAGGTAACTAGTAGATATCCCTTCTCTCCCCCTGTGTGTCAGAAATGACCAGTAGAGAAAAAAACTGTATATCCAACATCTATTTAAAATTATTTTTAATAATATAATTTAACTACTCCGACAAACAATTGAAAAGAAGTGCCTCAGTGTAATAGGAAAACAATTTCTTTCCGAGAAACAAAGCGTTATTGGAGGAATGGAAATGCCATTTCGGAAATGGAAGTCAATACATTTACTTTATGTGCTTTTCTTTGAAGATTGTTTCTTTGACTTGTCAAAATAAGCTTTCTTTATACCTGCCAAATACTGTTACAAATCTTCAGTAATGTAATGGAAATATCTTTTTTGTTTTCTCTGAAATACTAAAGCTAACATCAAAATCAAGCTAGCGATTGTTTTGATATATATTTTTTAATACATTATAATATTATTATTATTATAGGAGTTGAGGAAACTTCAAAACTTTTATCAGATCATTCCAGTTTTTGCTATGTTTTCTACTTATTTCCCCATTTTTTTTTTGATTCTATAACTTTCAATTATGCTATAATGGATTGGATCTCAGTTGGTGAATTGTTTTTTACTTCCTCAAGTATCTATTGTATTTAAATTTCCTACAATAATGATGAACAGCCGAGAAAACCTGATTATAACTAAATCGAAGGATACTGTTTGGCATTATAGCTCCTTTGGCATTATAGAATTATTATTATTATAACTATTATTGGCGCGACAGACAGTGGAGGCCCAAGGCCTCGTGCTATGTACTTAAGAAATGCATCACGCGTTTAATGACGTGGTTTTCAGAAGGTGGGTTCGTCACGCCCACGCCTATTTTTGTGAGTGCCACCCATTGGCTAACGGGCCACACAAATACCCGGGGGAGGCTGTGAGTGAGTATTGTATAATTATAAGCTTGAAAAAATCCCGGATAGGGTCGGGGACTCGAACTTGCAACCTTTGAGTTGGCAGCTAGGCGCGTTACCACGCTGCTACCGTCACCCCTTTTTAATATTTAATAATGTTAGTTATTATAATTATTTATAATGTATTTTTCGTAATAGATTAAATAATTATTTTTCTTAAGCATTATTATTATTATTATTATTATTTTATTACGGTGTGGTAACCAACGTCTCTGCCTGGTCTATTCTTAATAGTAGGTGCTATTATATTTAGGACTAAGCAAGCCGAAGAAGTGTCCGTTGAACCTTAGTTCTTATCCTCATAAAGCTCACTGAGTTTTAGCTTATAGAAAATTTAGAGTGCCTGGTTTTGAGGCGAATTCATAGCATTAGATAGAGTATGTAGATTATGCTCTGTTACAATATCTCTAACACTTTAGCTGTCTTTCTCATTTCAACTAATTAATTTAGATTTTTAGTTACTGGTTAATTATATGTACACAGTTAATATTGAATAAAAAATAATTTAGTATATATTTTTGAAAATATGGGCTTAAGATAATTGAAATTTATTATTAGTACTAAAATCCTCAATGCTCCTTATTTTGTTACTAATAAAACCATCCATAAAGATCTAAATGTTCCTTATGTAACCCATCTAGCCCGAACCCGATATTATTCCTTCCATAATAAACTCCCTAACCACCCAAACCCACTCGTTTCTAATAACCTTGCTTTCTCTTCCATTCCTGGCAATCCTCCGAGGCGCCTGAAAAGAAGATGGCCTCGTGACCTTATATTGTAAACTGTTTTTAGAGTTCTACTGCTGGGTAGTTTCTCTACACGCTGTATCATATCATTATGTCATTGTGATAAAATTTACTGGTTGTATTTTTTTATACAGTTGTAAATATCAATAAATAAATAAAATAAAAAAAAATTATTATTAGTATTATTATATTTCTACTTCTTAATGCTTCTTTATTTATTTTTTTCAGACTTAACCATATAATAATTCGTACTTTATTTTTTCATATTTGTTCCATCTATCATCATATTAATTTTCCAGTTATAAAATTTGTTTCAGAAAAAAACATTATAGTAAATTGTTCTCTTGTGTATGGAATTGTTTTCATATTTGAGAATTATCTTTCTATTTTTTTTATTTTATCATATGTTTGTATTTTAATAATTTAATGAAACTAAATTAGGATGTATATTTTTTTGACACCTCAGGATTACACTTAATGATGGTTAGTGTATTAAAACATTATATGTCTAGTCTCAATTACGGGTTTTCGTTTTCTTAATTTCCTTTTTCATTTATTGTCTTTATTTATTTATTGTTTATATCTGAATGTATCTTCGTTATTCTTGTGTAATATGAATAATTGTTTACGATTCTTAGGAATTTGTTTTGGAATATTTGTAGCTTTTTTAATTTGGTTACATTAGTAAAGTTTCATATTGATTTATAGAGTGTGTCAATTTAGTTTTTAGGGATAGTTGTGTTTTTTCTTAAAATCTGGTAAATTTCGTACATTATTTTCCTTGCATTTTTTAATTTCAAAATAAAAATACTGATTGACTAACAGTTTATTGTCTAACGTGACTCAAATTATATCTTATCTTTAAACTGGAGTGCTGAAAAAAATATAAGTGTTGACTAGATACATGGATCATAACACATGGTAATCTGATGAAGCAATATGCAGTGAATTGGATAGAATTTTCCAATAATGGCAATTTTCCAAAAAGAGAACGATAGGTCCAGTGAATTTTTCCAGTAATTCCTGACACGTATTAGGCTTCCCCCTGGATAAAAACTTGTTTTAAAACCATTTTCTAAGGATAAATTGTTTTTAGAAAAATGCTAGTGATATTTTTTTGAACTTTTTTTTATTTATTTATTGCTATTTACAGCTGTACTTATATAAAAACACATTAATTAAATTTGATGTAACATCAAAATAGAGTGATACAGGCATGTAGAGAAATTATCTATTGCTATTACTCTAATAATATTTCTACACTGGGTCTCGAGGTCATCTTCTTTTCAGGCAAAGGATTGCCAGGAATAGAAGAATATGCAAGGTTAGAAACTATAATGGGTTTTGATAGTTAGGGAGTTTATAATGGAAGGATTGATATCTGGTTCGGGCTACATCGGTTACATATGGAACACTAAGAACTTTATAGATGATTTTATTTGTGACAAAGTAAGGAGCATTGAGGATTTTACATAGGATTTTGAATTTTTAGGATTGCATACGAGAGGAGCGGATCCTTGAATAAGGATGTACCGCCGAAGCGAAAGTACTCGCTTACTACGTACTTACGCTTACTACGTACTTTAAACTTGAGGAAATATATTATTATCTAAGAAAATAATCAAATCGTAAAGATCTGTTAAAAAGAAATTTAAAAGAAAAATATTTCTAATCAAAATTTTCATTTTAAAATAAACTTTTAATCTTGTCACCATTATAATTTTGAAAAGAAATTAATGAGCGTTTGTGAAAAGTTTCATTATATTTTAATTTGGACAATGCAATTGATACGGCTGATGGTTCAAATCAACAGTACTTTAGGAATCAGGTACACGACCCTAAATACACTATTTAAATAGTTAAATTTATTTTTTATATTGTTTATGCTTTTAATTTTTTTTTCAATTAAATACGATACGAGGGCTTGAATATAAATTTAATGAGAATCTAATTATTAATGGAATGCTAATGATATTGATAGTACTGGTATATTTCTCGTATGTGCTGGAGGGCATATTATCTCGGATCGTCAAACTTGGTCCCAGGCCAAACCGACAGTTCTGTGCCGTAGAACTTCAGTTAGTATTCAGCAACTAATTGATACAGCTATTTATGGTACGCAGTATATAATATTTTAGCTACTTTTTATAATAAATAAAAAAATATATATAAAATAAGTAATATATTTTTTATAAAGTTATTCACTCATATATTATTGATAAATACGCCTGTTTTTAATTCATGGTATGATTCAGAGCATTAAGAATTCTTTGTAGAACTTTATATTGCAAAAATCATGTTCGAGTAGCAAAGGGTACTATATAATACTAGTAATACTATAGTAGTACCATACTACTACACTATATAATATATACTACTACACTAGTATACTATACTAGTAGTGGTAGTAGTTTCCAAAATGTTCACCACGGCATCTTTCATGAGGTGAAACAAAAATCGCCGTCTGGCCAAGATAAAAAGAAATTGCAACAAAATTATTTTTAGTGCGATTGATCATCTAGGAAAAGAAGAAAAATAATGCAATTAGTGATAAAATTAGTAATAAAATTAAATTTTGAATTTTACTGTATATTTGCTATTTTAATTTTACTTTTTTCTCCTATTTTTTTTTTTTAATATATTAGAGAAAGATGAATTCATTTTCGAGACTTCTATCATACGCCTGGGACACGCAGTTTAGGAACTCTAGATTTTTGTAATCGCTATTGTAGAACTGTAGAACCCCTGTTCAGTCTTTCTATATAAGTTATATCAATAGAAAATTTATTATTAAAGCTTCAATAACTTTGACGATAATTAGAAAAAAATTATATGGCTTTAAATAAATAAATATTATGTTGAGGGAGAAGGAGAGAGGAAGATGGAGTGAAAGAGGGAGATGGAATCAATTAGGAAAAGACTGATTAAAAACGTCATTAATTTCGTATCTCCTCAGTAGTTGTCGTATTAAGTTGGTTTTCTACACGTAATTACATTTGCCTGTCGGTTTCATCTTGGAAATTACATACTTGTTCTTGCCTATGTTATTTCTTCTTCACTTTCATTCTTAGATGAGAAAGTTTTCAAGATCATGGCCATTTCCTCGTGACAGATATTTGTTTTGCAAGTATTATCGCAACTGTGAGGAAGTACGACAGTGCTTGTCTATATGCTAATAACATTTACAAATAGTGAAAGTATAAAAACTGATCATGAAATGTAACTAACAACTGTCACTATTGACCAATACCAAGTAGGAAACATACTGGTTTTAGAATATGTATAAGGTTTGCGCCTACATTTATTACTATCGTATAATATTTATGGTATTACCAACTATCGAGAAAATCCCAATAATATGACTTTACTGCCACGACGGAAAATGTCACACAGTGGTAATGACAGCTGTTAGCATCACAAAAACCGTGGAACTTGAGCTTAACTTGATTTTAAATAGCTTTCAATTTAACACAATCGATTAATTGAAATTTGTTAAATAAAAAGACAGAGTTTAATGGGATTTTTAGGGGACAATTTTACTATTGACTATGAGTGTCAGCGGTCTTGCCAATTTTTTTTTTTTACTAACGTTTATTAATATTTAAATTGTTTATAAGTAAATATATTATTAATAATTTAATATATATAGCCACAAGTACGTTTTCGTAACTGAAAAATATTTCTCAATTCTTGTATTCTCGATTCTTTACCAAAAAATATTTCTAGGTGCGCTTAGAAGTGGGGGATGATCATATCAATGTAAAAAAAAAAGTTTTTAGATTTTTCAACAATTTTTTGACTTTAGCATATTTCCTCTATCGCTGTGAAATTTAAATAAGACTATTGGAAGAAGATAGTTGACCGTATAAAGTAGATTGTAAGAAGATAGTCCAGGTAGTGGTCAATAAAGGTATCAAAATAGTAGAAGAAAACTATTTAAAAATTGTAAGAATTGAAAAAAATATTAAAATAAATATTCATTGATAATATGATAATAAAAAAAATTGTTTTGTTTATTAAAAATATAAAAGAAATAATAATAATTTAAGGAACTATACATGTAGGTGGACTAGAAACTCGTTACTAATAGATACAGCTAGGCATGATAGAATTCTAAATACAGAACTAGAGTAATAAATTGTAGAAAAATATTCGTTAGAACTAATTATTAATGTGGTAAGGAGGTAGGTGTAAAAGGTAGAGAGAAGGTGAAGTAAATATGGCACAGGTGAGGTATAGTAACGAGTAAAAGGAAATATTAAGAAAATTAATAAACATAACTAATTAACAGAGAGTACCTGTCAGATTGAAACAAAGATGACAACAGGAAAGTTGGGAACATATTTCCAGGTATAACATTTCCCCACTTCTTCGCTAACCCTCAAAAAGGGTAAGGTTTTTTATAATATATAGATTGGTAAATTGACAGAAGCATCTAATCTCTTGTCTAATATTACATTAGTCAAATATATGAAATAAATGCAGAAGTACATGTATAAGAGGGAGAGACAAAAAGTTTATATAAATACATTGATTAAAAAATGAAATTAAAGTTTATTAAAAAGGTTATTAAATAAGACTAGAAATCCTGAAAAATGGGAGGAATGGTGGTATAATAAACTAAGAAAAAATTAGAACAATATAGAATAGTAGGTAATAAAACTGTAAAAAGTAATAGCAATAATGAGTAGTCGACTATATTTTAGACATGGTCTAATCCTCCCCAACTATCTTCCTCCCCGACTATCTTCCTACAATGAAATAAGAGTATTTCAAAGCAATTCTGGAAACTAAATCTGAATGAAAATTATAAAATAACTGGTATGGAACGTTTATTAAGTTGAATATTCTGAAGTAAGCATATTAAAGAGCAAGTTAGACTAGGGTAGCTTCCTTTATTCATTGGCTATTAGGGTCTAAGGTTATTCACTGTACTGGTATCCGTCTTGCAACAGGTGCCTTCAGAACGATCCCATTATATAGTCTAGTGTTGATCTTTAGCTCCACTTTCTCTCTATCAAGACGTAGTATAGTAATTTTACACTATATTTAATTAAATTTATATAGATCATTAATACCAATATTCTTTAGAATTGAAAAATTAGGTGTTTCAAATAAATATTTAAAAAAATTAAGGGTAAACAACTTGGTGGCCTTTTCATAATTATTTTTAGAAAACTGAACTCTCAAAATAAGGTTTTTATGCAATTTTTAGTATACCCATGATTAATAACAACTTTCGCAGTTTGATGTAATTTCTCAAATACTAATTTTATTTATTTATTTCTATTTACAACTGTACATACAGAAACTACCCATTGGTAGCACTCTAATGACGTTTTACTTTAGCAGGCCTCGTGACCATATTCTTTTCAGGCGCCTCGGAGGATTGTCAGGAATGGAAGGAAGGTTAGAAACTAGTGGGTTTGGGTGGTTAGGGAGTTTAGTATGGAAGAAATTTAATTTAATCTGTATGGTTCGGGCTAGATCGGTTGCATATGGAACATTAAGGTCTTTATGTATGATTTTATTTGTGACAAAGTAAGGAGCATTGAGGATTTTATGAAGGATTTCGGATTGTAATGATTGGATACGAGAGGAACTCGAAGTTTAGTGGAGCCCCAAAGCTCAACTCCATATGTCCAGATTGGCCTTATTACAGTCATGTAGATCAGTCTTTTGTAATGTGTTGGAAGTTTAGACCGTTTGTGCTGTAATAGTCGAAATCGACGTGCAGATTCCTGTGTTTTTAGTCTTGTTTGAGGATTCCAGGTTAATCATTTGTCCAGGGTAGCAGATCTGTTCGAAAGGGGTAAGATCAACATTATTAAAGGAGACTGCAGGGAAGTCGATAAATTTACGACAAAGGGTAAAGGTGATTTGATGGGATTTATTTTAATCCTCCAATTACAACACCATTCTTTGAGGGCTGTTATGGGATAATCTTAAATTTAAAAATTTAAATCAAACTTTTCGGATTTTCAAATTATTGGTGGGGAATGGATAGTAACTCCTTCACCTTTTTCTTTATATGGTTAATGTGAGAGATTAGTTGCAAAATGGAAAAAAATCCGTTGTATAAACTTTTGATATCCATCGTTTATTGAAAATTAACACATTATAGACTTATAACGAGATAATGCTTCATATTGATTACGTATTTTAATTTGTATGCTAACAGATTAATCTTCAATAAATGATAAATTTATTGTACAACTTCTCATAGTTCATATTTTTTTTTTACGTTTTAGGAATATTATAGGAAAAAGAATTGTTGAGTTTTCTTAAAAAGCAACCTAGGTGCTCCGTTTTTCCTGAGTGTGCATTAAATTACGATTTAACGCCATGAAATATTATTTGGTTTCTGTTTCTGTGTTTATTATATTGCCATTATTCATTTCCATTAAAATTTTTAATTGTTTCAATCTTCCTTTTTTATATAATAATTTTTAAATCATTTTATTATAAGTTAATTTCTTTAAATTTGGATATGCATTTCAGGAGCATTCTATTAAAAGGTAATTTATCTACTTCTAAAAAGTATATGTATTTTTAATAAAATATAATTATATACCTAACGCTTATTAAGTTTACATAAAAATATAAATTTTCAATCTTAAAAAACTAAACTTATTTGTTTATTATTTATTGTTAACATTACAAAAAAAAATTACAATTTAAAAAAAAATGAGATGTTCCACTAATTTTTCTTGAGTCGATATATTGACATTTGATATAATAGTTCTCTTAATAGAATATTTATATATAAATTTTATTATATTTTACATTGTATTTTAAAGTTATAACCTTTAGCGAACAGCAGAAAATATAACATGAATATTTTGAAAATTAGAAAAAAACAAACAAAGATTGTATGTATATTTTGTTCCATAATTACGCATAATAAGATAAAATATTTCGCTTAAAAATAAAATAACCCTAGGTGAAATGTTTGAAACTTTGAATCATTAGGGATTTCCATAAATTGTATGATTACCTAATTAACCACATAACTATAGGCAATCAATAATTGGAGAGTTCACTTTTTTATATATTTCCTTAAACGACGATTTATTAATCTAAATTATTTTTTTTAAATGTTTAATATTCAGTTACAATAACTATTCATTATTATTGAAAGATTTTGCTATAAAGTAGACGAATCTATTTATTTACTGTTACATTAAGTTACTTTTTAATTGTATTCCTTCTTTTACTTTAATTATAGATTTTTATTATATTTATACAAAAAATAACCATAATTATAGGTAAAAAATGAACAGGAATAAGGAATCATAAGATGGTTTAGAATCAGTACCAAAACTCCGAGATTGTAAACATTTAAAAAATCCTCAATTAATTCCATTCTTTTTTATTGTAATTTAAATAACATTGACATGTTCTTGAAAACAGTTATTGCCCATATAAATTATAAAATCGGGCTATACATGTCTGTAGCATCTCACTGACTGAAAACCGCCATTCATATAAAATTGAAATAATTACTGATGATTCACCTTTATGTTGTAGATGTGCAATAAAAATATCAGACTACTTAATGATTTAAACAAAAATTATTTCTATTACTAATAAAATTTAGTTTTTCTAATTTCTCAGAAATTATACGTTTTCTAGAAGGTTCTCTGCGATTTAAAACTAAAAAAATATAAATTCGTGTTTTGGATTCATGTGTATTTTTTAAACATTAATTTTAATAGCGAAGGTTCAAAGCAATTGAAATACTCGATTAATTCAGTACAAAAAAAAAGGTTATGATGAAAATTAAGTATAATTTGGGTATAATTAAAATTTTTTTTGGCTGTAGATGTTTTTGAATGGTGTACATACATACACATACATAGTCAATGAAGCTGTGATAAGTACTGAACAATTTGAGCCTGTATTTTGCATCTTCGCATCTCTGGAAAATGACAAGAATATTAGACTACAGGAGCGGTGGTAATTAAAACTCAGTTAAACTCTTAAACAAGATCTAATTCTTCTCTTTAGGGCCATTTTCTTTAGACCCTCCTCTTGTTTAGCATTAAATTCATTTAGTTCATTGAAAATATTCGCTTCTATTTATCCTTTTATCCCTCACTACTTTTACGTCTTTATTTATTCACTAAATTCACAATGCTTCGCTATTGCTATATTTGAGGATTTATATGGATTTAATGAACCCAAATGATAGTTTGTTATAAATTTATGTGATAAGACGGTAGCCATGGTTACGTATTTTAAAATGACTAACATTGCCGTATCATCTTTAATGCCGGTCCGGTTTTAGTGATATTTTTTTCTTCTTTGAGGTAAATATATTTGTCAATTACCACCTAAAATATGAAGAGTTTTTAAAGAAAAACTCTTCCTGTGCCTCATAATTTTCAAAATGTTAAAAATAACAGACGGGTTTATTATACAAAGTGTGGTAATAGATTTTTTAGGAGTAAAAAAAGTTTATTTTCGTTTTCTGCATCTCGAGGAACCTATAAATAGAAATTTTTAGAAAGTCGAAAATAAAATTTTTTAGTTCGAAATTTTCGCTGTAGCTTTCGATTTATTTTTATAAATCTAAAAAATAGAAATAATTTCAATACTACTCGACCGATCAATACCAAACTTGGCAATTTTTTAGGGCTCTAAAAACTGCACCAAAAGGCACAAACGAGTCTAATTAAACAAATTAGAACCGGAGATATAAAATAAAACGTGACAATATTTTTCCCTCATTTGAAACCCACATTTTCTCCTTCAAAAAAGCACCAAATATAACTTTTGTCGATTTTAGCTATAAGAGCAGACATTTAGCTTTCCAAAGGTTTTATTACCGTGATAATTATATGAAACGAAAAAAACAAAATCAATTATCAATATATATAGGAATACATTTTTTTAAGATTACAATAAATCATTCTTTATTTCTTATTATCCAATTAAGGCATTTATCTTAATTTTAAAAAATGACATGTGTGTAAAATGTATATTTTATGCTTCTATTATCTGTTGCTCAAGTCAAAAGTTATACTTTTTTAAAATTAAAATTATGATTATACTGTATAATATGTTTTGCAAGTGGTGTAGCTTTTATATATTTGAGTTTTTAACGTTCATTCTTTGTTTTTTGACTCTATTACTAAATTTTATGACGTCTCTCCGACATAATATTGTTTTAGATTCTTTACAATTAATTTTATATGTTACACCCTTTATGCTGTCAGCTTTTATTTTCTCATTCATGTTTGCATGTGTTTTTTCAACTTATTGTAATTATCATTGTCATGTTACATGTTAAGAAGAAAAATATTTGTAAACCTAAAAATGATTTCCAAAATGTCGATGCCTCGGTCCATCAGTCTAGCTCACCACATCGGAAATTATCGAGTTCGGTTTCGCCCAGACTCATTTCCCATGTGTCTGCCAACTCCTGCTATTTGAACAAGTGTACCTTACATTATTCCCTAAACGATCTATGCCTTATAAAAATAGCTTGAAAAAAATGGAAAATAGAGAATAAAATATAAATAACATAAAATTATTTCAGCATAAAAAGTGAGGCATACCTATCCGTAATTAATAATAATTAAATGACGACCGCATGAATTTGTTTAAATAAAATAAATTTTAACCAATTTAAGTATAAAAAAAACTCTTTATTTTTTTAAAAGTTGAACGTTTCGACCAAGTCGCCATTCTCAAGGGCCGACAGGTGGACTGAACTGAAATTGTCGACCTGGGCAGAATAGCCTGCAAAAAGTTTTTAAATTATTGGATGTGAGGTGTAAATTTGTATTTAAGGTATGCTATTTTATTAATAATAATGATGTTTGTTAAAATTGTTAAAAGTTAATGTATAATAGAAACTGTTGGGTGGTAGATTGACCTTGAGAATGGCCGTACTTGCCGAAACGTTGGACTTTTAAATAAATAAATAATATTTTGAGACTTTAATTGGGTACAATTTATTTTATTTAAACAATAATAACCAGTCTCAAGAAAATGAAAAGGCAGCATAAATGTTTCAACATTATTAAAATCTATCTACGTTTAGTAAAAAATCTGGCTTCACTTATTCCCCTCCACCCTACTTTGAATTGAAATTATTCCTGGCTCGTTTCAGAACAGATATTTCTATTGTATATTATTCACTGTGGAAATACTTCCCCGTACTAATTTTCCAAATGAGCCTTTCAGAGCGATTAGCTTACTCCATTTTCATCAATTTTCAGAAGAGTACTTTCAGTATTCGTCGTTGCAATTTTTTTAACATTTTTTTTTTAAATGGCAGAAACATAATTGTTTAATAAAAGTGAAATTCTTCCCTTAATCTTGAGATAAATTGTTTTAGAATCAATATTCAAAATAATTAAAATGTTATTTTTAATCTTTAACACTCTCTTGAGACTGGTTAATGTTGTCCGACGTTTCGGCCAATTCGGCCATCCTCAGGGACAATCTTAATACAATTTTTGAACTGTATAACTTTGTAGTGATAAATTTTAACTAATAAGTGACTGTGATCAAGAATTTTAATTTTTATTTTAATCTAAAAATTGACTAATTAGAGAAATTGTTGAATTGACATGGGCAGAATAGCCTGCATGAAGATGTTTTTTTAAATTATTTAGTTCAAAAATTGTATTAGGATTGTCTCTGAGGATGGACGAAACGTCGGACTTGTAAAGACAAGAAAATGTTTTGAGACTATAATGGATAAAATTTAAATTATTTATTTAAACATAATTTTTTTTTAAAATTTATTTATTGATATTTACAACTGTACATAAATACATCAAGTAAATTTGAGGAAACCATAATGGTATGGCACAAGCATGTAGAGAAACTACCCAATGGTAGCACTCAAAAACATTTTTACAATATAAGGTCTCGAGGCCATCTTCTTTTCAGGTGCCTCCAAGGATTGTCAGGAATAGAAGAAGAAGCAAGGTTAGAAACTAGAGCGTTTTGATAGTTAAGGAGTTTATAATGGAAGGATTGATATTTCGCTCGGGCCAGATCGGTTACGTATGGCACACTAATGTTTTTATGGATGATTTTATTCATGACAAAATAAGGAGTATGAAGGATTTTGGATGAAAGAATTGGATACGAGAGGAATTCGAAGGTTTAGTGGAGCCCCAGAACTCAACGCCGTATTTCCAGATAGGCCTTATAATTGTCATATAAATCAGTCTTTTGTAATGAATTGGAAGTTTGGACCGTTTGTCTAGTAAGTGCTGTAATAGTCGAAATCAACGTGCAGTTTCCTGTCTTTTCAGTCGTGTGTGAGGATTCCAGGTTAGTCGTTTGTCCAGATGTAGTCCAAGGTAGCGAATCTGTTCAACAGGGTAAGGGCAACATTATTGAAGTATACTGTAGGGCAGTCAGTAGGTTTACGACGGAGGGTAAAGGTAATTTGATGGAATTTGTTGGAATTTATTTTAATCCTTTAATTACGACCTTTAAACATAATTAAAATGGTTTTATGAACTTAGTCATTATATCAACTGAAATGTTCATATATATGGTAAGTGGAATTAAAAAATACTATTTAATAAATATTGTGACATAATGAGATTTATTAGACTGGTGAAACAGAAAATGTACCAGCTAGTTAACTGTAAAATTAGTCTTAGAACAACCCTTTTATTTTAGCGTTTTTCCTCACTCTTTACTATCTATGACTTTATTTGTTAAATATTATTTTTAAAAATCTTTGACTTCCTTAAGGTATATAATACGTCTATATTACTACTTGTATTTCTTTAAATATTTGTTCATATTCATACATAAGCTAACCTTATTCTTGGTAATTAGTGAATTAAAAATAAAAATCGTATTTTTTTTTTCATTTTTTTTTTGCTTGAAATAATCAAAATTTGGAAATAAATTGATTACTTCCCCGTATTATATATCCTATATTTAAGTTAGTGAAGGAAAAAATTATGTTATAAGATACCTTAATGTCTGCCTCTACATTTATGAATAATTTTATTACTCAGACGTCGGGTATAATTGGAAAGTTAAGAACCATAGTGCGGCTATCTATGAATTTAAGGTTAACACAAGATGAGGGTATGATGACTAGATATCCATTTCGCGTGGTCATTATCTTCATTGTCGAAAATGACTCAAATCATCACACCTATTTTTTATAATTCAAAAGCCATTACAATTTAAACACTAATTGCTATACTTGTACAAGGAAAATCAGGATGAAAATGATTTTTTTCTTTTACTTTGGAAGAATCCTGAAGTTGGTAAAGGGCCCACCCCTTCTGCCTTATAGATTAGGATTAAAAAAAGTAATAAAGCACTCCTCGATTTATTATTAAAAAAAAAAAAAGAAATCCTCGACTAGCGAAGAGTTTTAATCTGCAAGAAATGAGTGACTAAATTCCCTTTTGTATTTATTAACGACCCCATCAAATCTTAAGAAACTTTATTGGACGTAAGGAGTTTTTAAACTCCAAAATGTTAATGTTTCCGTATATAATTTACTTATTCTTGTTTTATTGTATTACATGTAAACCTCTTCAAGATAGATGTATCCCTCAAAACAAGCAAGTATCATATAATTACACTAATATATTGTCTACATTATTTATGTTTTTAAAAAAGTTGAACATAAGAGTAAAGTACGGTGGTGATTATATTTGACAGTTAACCAAAACTTTGAATTATGGCGGAAACCCTTAAACAAGTAAACTGCATCTATTTAACCATGACTTTAATTGCTAAAACTTTTCTTTCCTATCATCCCGCTTTTGAGTAGGTATAAATAGACAAGATAGATCATACAT
>NW_027111978.1:161380-173231 GCF_000696795.3 Halyomorpha halys | reverse complement strand
CTGGCTCTTCGTCTTTTAGTTGTATTTTTTTTACTTTTTTATAACTTTATAGGAATCCCATTAAATAGATTTCAGTTAATTATTATTATTTTGTAGTTTATAATATAATTATTACGTAGTACATAGAATCAAATTATAGATAACAGTGAACCGTTAATAAAAAACCGTGGAAATAAGTTGCATACATTGCATATATTATTTGTTATCTTATTATTTTATTTGTTACTTAAATATTGTTGTATACATTTTTAATATTTATTGTATATTAATTTAAACATAGTTTTTTTTAAAAAATTTTTAATTTATATTTGTTACTTAAGTATCTTTTTATATATCTTCTCATATCTTTGTCACTATTTTATCCATTATTCTTTAAAAGGCACATTAGGTTAAAACTAAAATATGAAAGGGAAAAAGAAGGAAAGGAGAAGAAAAAAAGAGAGAAAAGGGGAAAAGATCGAAAAAAAAGTCAAGAAAAAGAGGAAAAAGCAGAAGAAATAAAAAAGTCATGTTTTAATGTTATATATTACTAATGTTTATAATTATTATTGTATACCTGGCTAGGCCTATTTATCATTAAGGTTAAAAGTACTGTCTGATTAAACTAAAATAAGTATGCTATGTGACCCAATGAAGTTGGACAGTACAACTTTATATTTTAATAAAGTTTTTCCTCCTCATTACATGAATTTTTATTCTATTTTACATTTGATTTCTTAGTCCAGATGATTCTTGGAACGAGGTTATATGGGTGGTATTATTTTTTTATTGAATGTTCAAGTCTCCTAAATATTTTAAGAATTAATACATGGCCGACAAATTATGGTTTGAATACTTATCTATAATAAAATATGATATGATTATAAAATAGTATTTACAAAAAGTTCTTGTTTGAATGTTAAAAATTAATATTAAGTTAATGTTAATTGAAGTACATGGTGATATGGTAACAAGGAGAAACAAGAATTCTAACAAAAATAAATTTTCTTATTATTTTTTAATAACAAAAAATTTTTTTTTTGTTTATATTTAATAGGATCTAGTAAAAAAAGTGATTCTAAGTTTCATTAAAAAATAAAATAAATTAGTCTGGGATATCTTGATGTAAAATAAATAGAAATGCAGCTATCTTGATGTAAATTGTTTCCAAATATTGTTTATTCCATCCAAAATAAAATGGAAAATAATATGATTTTTTTTTTTATTATTTTTTTTTTTATTTAATAATTATCAAGAAGAAAGTTAGCTTACTTATGAATATTATTAACATACTTCTTCGATATAAATATTAATTTATATAAATTGCTTTGACCCTGTAACGTTTTTCTTTGGTTAATGGTCTGGTTTTTGCTCATCCATGTGGCATCTACCCTACTGCTTGGGGTTTCATAGTTTTTTTGACGCTTTGATGGATTGCTCACACTCTCCACCAATCACATCCTTCTTCGCCTTCATATCGTGGGGTATTAACCGATCATCATTTATAAATAATGATTTCATACATTGTTCATCTGGTTTAAATGAATCCTATGTACAAATAAATTATATTACTTGATCTTTGTAGACTTGATATGTTTTCTGTATCTGGTCTCGACTACTTTATCTATAAATACTCAGATGGACTTGCGACACCTGAAGTTGACAATAGAGTTCGCGGTTAGTAATTGTAGTTATTATTGCACTCCTTGGTAGAGAACTAATGAGCCCCATCTTAATGGTAAGAGACCTCTTGGTGTCTTCTTTCTTGAGTGTCATCCAATCTTGTCTTAGTTGGACCCTCATTATCTGTTTATTCATTAGAACTCTGCCATTGCCCTGTATGTAAAAGAAGACCACGAATACAATAATGAGTAGTTCTGTCTTTGTTTTAAAATGTTTTTAGGCTAAAAATGAAAATTTTAGGAGATAATAGTTGTGTTACAACTTTAGTTATAGGAACTTGCATTCTTTGGTTACTTCCATCCTGAAAATGATTATTTTTTGTTTTCAAAAACTGTTATGATAGTCAAATACGGTAGAACTTCGTTTGTTTGTATTTTTTAGACCAACACATTGTCAGTTAAGCAGGAGACCCGGTTAATCTGGAATGTATAAGTATAAATTGCAATATTGATTTAACTTGTGTATTAGTTAAAAATTAAATTTAAATGCAAAACTTAATATATTGGTGTTATGTATGTATATATGATGAACTTAAATTTATTAGAACAATTAAAATATTTTTTTTTATCCTTATTATTATGTGGGTTTTTCTTATTTTGCGCTTATATTTTTTTGTTATCTTCTTTACTAGGCCACCTCCTTGTGTACGTCTCTTGACTCTAACACATGTCACTAAAAAAAAATACAATCTTACAAATTTTAAAAAAATTGTTATTTTCTAACGGATTGAGATAGTAAGGTGAGAATGGTGGGATAAAAGTACATTTTCTGTAAAATTAAATGATTAAAAATCCCTAATTACTCAAATCCACTTGAAACACCCTGTATATTGGACTAATGTAAGCCCATCAGTCCATTGTCTATTTTGGAATATTTTCTTGTTCTCCTTCTGTGTAATTTATAAATTTATTTATATACAAATGAGCATGCCTATATATGTCCCTAGGCATTTAAATTAATTTGATATTGCGGTTACAAAAAGTGAATTCGGACAGCTGGGCGAGACACGTTGGACATCGATCGGCCCAGCCTCTGTACCCAACATCTATAGCTCTGGCCTCTACAGAATTAATTACTTCTAAGATACCTTCATAATACAACTTTAATAGCACCCATTATTCATTTATGTGCTCTTTTAATCTTTACTAAACTATAGCACTATAATATTATAACAGAGAAATTTTTCTGAACGAAACAATTGAATTATTAATGCAGTAAAACATTAAACATAATATTGGTCTAAAAAAAGAAATGGTTATTTGATTTGGTAAAATCTCTATCTTTACGGAAATAAACGTTTTGAAGTCCTCTGAGTTGAAATAAACAATTCTCACAAAGTAGTTATGTGTGTGGTGAGTCTAGTTAAAAAAATAAATAAAACGAAACTGAAATAACATATTGTATAACTGTAATAACATACTGGTATATGTCTTGAATTTGACAGCACCTTTTTCGGTATAATCGGCTGACCGACAGTACAAATTTATAAAATTGATTTTTCACTTTTTTCTAATGAGTTCCCGCAATTTTAATTAAACTCTGTATTTCTATGTACTATGAAATATTCTTTACTTTGAGATAGGTCGTACCCTCATTGGAATAAACAGAAAGAGCTTAAATACGATTTTTTCATACAATTTCCTCTAAATTACCTTTAATTTTGTTAGAAGAAAATGAATAGTTATCATTGTTAGCTGTTATAAACGATAGATAACTTTAAAATAATAAAGAATTTTATGAATAACTTGAAAAAAGGAAAACAATAAATCCTATTCCAATAGGAAAATACGAGACCACCCGAGCTTTCCCGATTGCATCAAACCTTCGTTGTTTTCTGGGTAGGAACAAAACTTGAAATACTATCTTTAAGTTATTCCTATCTGAAGGAATCCTAAAATATTAATTTTTTAGCAAAAATAAAATAAAATAATTTTGTTCATAATTTTCGCCTATCTTCGTCTTTTTTTTTTAATCGAAAATCACAAAAATAGTGATAACTTCAACACTAAGTTCTACCAGGGTGTACTTGCAAGTTTGTGATATGAACACTATACAAATTTTTTGTTTTTTAGTGCTCGAGAACTGAAAATAAACTCCACTTCTTAACAACCACGTACATATTGTATGAAAATTTAACAACATCAACTTCAATAAACAAATAAAGTAGTTTTTATTATGACAGTGTTAAATGTTTGGCCTAATCTCAAGACATTTTAAATTTGGAAACGGTTATGTAATTTTCAAACTGGCTGTGTAAATAGTAAATTTTATTTAAACAACTTATAATTAATTTTAACTTATTTACTTGGAATTGATAGTATAGTTTTTAAAAACTGTTCATTGTTGATTTTTTTTGTATTAGTTGAAGGATGTATTGGGATATGGAGTTAACTACCTGAAACGTTGTTCATATGTTAAAATAAATTAATAAAATAATAAATGGGCTAATTATTTCTTTCAGAAAAAGAAAAAAATAATACTAAGTAATAACAAATCCTTTTAAACTGTCAGGTAAAAAATGATATATGTTAATAAAATTTTGAATAACAATCTATAAACTTATCCGGAATTTTTTAGTGATAAAAAATATCTTATATATAAATCCAAAATAAAAAAATGCATAATTTTTTATTTCCGAAGGGAGTAGAATTTATGTTACACATTTTCCAAGATGTAGTTGATAACTTTTTCCCCCGTATATACTTTAATTAAATTCAAATATTTTTGTATTGTTAGAATGAGGTCTTCTCTTATTTTGATAAAAAAAATAAAGTATGGCTTTGCTAGATTTTAAGGTATAGTTACTCAAATTTATTTAAATACTCATAAATACATTGTCGTATATCTTTAATTCATATTTATTTAGAAGAACCAGATTTACACCATTCAGAATAACTTAATTTTGAAAAAAAAAAATGTTTAAAGTCGAACAAATGAATATGTTTAGAGGTACAGAACTGGAATCACATATGGATTTGTGAAAAATCGGTTTGTTATGGAAGAAATTGGAGTTAAGTTTCGGTTTCAGCTCACCAAAAAACATAATTATGTACCGTATGAGATGGTCCTGACTGTAGTGAAGAAAAATAGTTTTAAATATCTACTTTCAAAACCCTGACAATCCTCCAAGTCGTCTGAAAAGAAGGTGGCCACGAGACCTACTAATGTCAAATGTCATTAGAGTGCTACAATGGGTAGTTTCTTTACACGCCTCTAACACTCCATTTTAAGTAAGTTCAAATTTACTGAATTTATTATGTAATATACAGTTGTCAATTTCAATAAAGATATTAAAAAAAAATATAATAAAAGTATTTACTTATAGCCAACGTTTCGATCTACTACTAAGATATTATTTTAAAATATTATATGATAAGTTTTAATTAATTAATTAAACACTATCATATACAAATATAAAAAAGGAAATAAAATTAATAACAAAATTGTTGTAAAATTGAAGTTAAAAGCTTTATTACTAATACAAGAGATTTTGTCAGAATTCAAATGTTTTGTGACCTTTGGAAAGACGTTATCATTGGTTCTAATAATAATAAAATATACCTTTTATAGATTTTAAAGCAGTAAAAAGTCACTGGAATATATTTAAACATAATACATTGTCTTTTTTAAAGGTTTAGGTGTTTTTAAGGTTCTTTTATTCAAATTATAATTTAGGCCAATGAGTAATTCCTGAATTTTTTTTTTTATATCACCCTTTTTTTATAGTAGAATTAATACTTCAGGCACATATAATACATGAATGTATTATATATAATTTAATAAGTCTATTTAATTTATGCCTGAATTCTGGTGGCAATATCAATCAAAAAGCGCATTGCACAATGAGATTCGAAGGGAATAAATCGATCGAATAGAATGTTGTATTGTTGTTGTTTATAATGGTTTTCTTGAAATTGAAATTTCTGGAAGTATAATTTACCTCCATCTTTTATACAAATATTCTCAAGAACAAGAGTTAGATTAAATGTGGAATGGATGGTGACATTTTTATTTATTATTTATTTATTTTTATTAATGTTGTGTACAGTGTACAAAAAACTGACGCTGTTAAGTTGATTCTGTCAAGGCCCAGTTGAAAAGGGTCCAAGTAGTTTTAATTTTTTTTTTTGTGAGTTGGGAGGGGACAGAAAATTTGCATTGCTAATTGGAGTGGGGGGCAATTAGTACAAGTGGGCAAGACTTAGTGTAAGCAGGGCCTTGATGCTACCCCTAACCTTTGGGGATCCCTTTTAGTTCTGGAAGAATCATCTGTTTTTGTGGGGGATGAACAAGAACTAGACCCTCCCTCGGTGGGCTCTTAAGTCTTAATTGACACTGGGCTCTGCATCTTTTTTGCTAAACATTTTGGAGACCGTAAAAATGGTTAATTATAACTGCAGGAAGTTTTTGTTTAATACTTTTTTTTTTAATTCATCATTAGTTGATTATATAAACACACATAGACACACATATAAGTAAATGTATGTGTGTGTAAGTATATGTTACTGGCTGATAGACCATACTATCAGGCTTAATTCCAACTCCTGCGTTTAAACAATGCTTAAATGTATATATGGAGAATTATCGAGAACAATAAAGCAGTCTTTTAGTTGGATTCGTGGGTGTTTTTCCTCGTCTCTTTTTGTTTTTTTCTTTACATTGTTTACATGTTTGTGAGGACATCTAAGTTAATAATATATATAAGAAAATAAATTTATAGTTTACCGCGCCTCCTCGACGGGTAGTGTCGGTAACGAGTAATCGAACAATAGGAAGGAGTAGTACAAGAGCCCAAGAGGAGAAAAAAGGCAGTTATTTCACCCCAATTTTTGATTACTTTAATGAAAACTATGTATAATTACTAAAAATTCATGAGTCTGCCAAGTATAGGTAGGGGAAATAAAAATGGCGGCTGTTTCAAAAGCTACCAGCATCAATATCTAAGAAAGCATCATTTAAATTAGAGGAAATTTGCTAAAATGTAAGCCCTTATAGAGTTATTTACGTTAAATAGTTTTCGAGATATAGCTTTTTAAAAAGCAACATTTCATAAAAATGTTGTATGGAACGTACTGAAAGATCAGTAGTTGGTAAATTTAATTTGAAAAATCTATATCTCAAAAACCATTTGACGTACAGGAGTCTATTAGCACTCAAATTAAAGATAGTTTAATGGACTATAAATAAGTTTACTATAAAACCTTTACCATGGTAGGAATAGTAGTTTTCATGATATTTGCTAAAATAAATTGATTTGTAGTTTTGCGGACAAATTTTCATTTGCCAAATTAATATTCATATGTGAATATCATAAAAACTACTACCCCTACGAAGATAAGTGTCATAAACTACTTTGTAGTAAGTTAAATTTCCTTTATTTTGAGTGTTGGCAGACATATGTGCGTCTTATGGATCTAGAGATATATTTTTCAAAAATCCAACATTTTATAAATTAACATTTTGTGAGTTTATTTTGTCAAATATCATAAAAACTACTACTTTTAAAAAGATAAATAGATTAACTATTGTGTAGTAAATTTAACTAGCTTTAATGTGAGCGCTGACAAACATCAATGGTTCATTCATAATGGTCGTACTATGGAAATTTTACCAATTAGTTTAAACTATAGCCAATTTTTGCTCATCACTGCTTATTCCATCTATGAACTATCTACGAAACATTGAACCCTGCAAATGTAAATAACTGAGTATTCGAAAATTTTGAATAAGGGACCACCTTTGAATTAAATAGAAACTCTTTAATAAGGTGTTAGTTGAAGTTATAGGTATTTCAGTTATCATTTATTTGTGAATTAGTTTATTTAACTTAAAGTAAAATTAAGTTTAACTTTAAAAACAATTTTATACGTTCAGTTACTTCTTTATTTGTTTACTTTTGCTGAATCTTGTAGAATTAGTAGTTATTGGAGCCAATCCTTTGCCTGATGCCTTTCTTGTCTTTATTTCTCAACGAATAAAAAGTTATTTTTTAAGTGTTAAATTGTTTGTGTAGAAACAGCAAGACACAGTGGCACAGTCATAGTCTTAAATATTTTAATCCCAATATGGCAATGGTAATCGCACATACCTAATAAATCATTTTGGTGAGTATTCGTTGTTCAATTGTTTTGTTTACAAATTCAATGCATTCTTATCTTACTAAATGATATTATAGTAGCTGTGGGTCCAGCGTAGTTGGAGTAGTGCTGAGAATCGCTACTTCATCCGTGTTGACTGATGCTAATCCAATAATATACAATTGATTGAGCAAATAGACAAGCCACGTATGCCTATAATGCATAATAGAGGTGCTAGAATAGATCCTTGAGGAATACATGTTTCAATCGGTTTTATAGAAGCGAAATTTAGTGCTGAAATGTTTGTATAATATGAAGTGTAGAGATGATGAGGAGGAAAGAGGATAAATTTATCAATTTTTTCAGCTTTATCAATGAATAGTGCAAAATTTAGACTTAATTGATGTTTTTTTGTATATTGTTATGATGTGATATTAGTTTGTACTGATTTGTTGTTGACTGTTCAATAATGAAGGATATGTAACTTGATGTTCAGTTAATACAGTTATTTTATTTGATTTGTTCTGGAAATTGTAAAGTAAAGAATAAATATAGATTAAAGACAAAACTGTAGGTATGATTTGTGGATAGGGTAAAATTGTAAATCAAAAGTTTTACTCTGAGTGTACGATTCAAAATATTTTACTAACGGCAGAAAACCATTTTAGTGCCATTACCCTCTTTATTGGATACCACATATGCCAGATATTATTATTCAATAATTGAACTCTTTTATTCTATAAAAATTAATTATTTTTATTATCACAATTATTCGAAAAGAACATGTATTATATTTTAGTTACTATTTACTCTTTCTTAATTTTTAAAAAGCAAATCTTTTATTTCCTTAACCTTTAAACAGTAATCGTTACAGAAGAGGAATATAATTTTTAAGAAATTTGCAATGTAAAAATAATTTTATCTTATTATAATCAAAATCGAAATATTTTTATATCACTTTTCGCTCAAAAATAAAAAAGTTTCTGATTTTTTACATTCGAGAAGCATTCAAAATATTTAAATTCAAAAACGATTTTTTATTTATATTAATTAATACTATATAATTTCATTTTATTCACAATTCAACCAAAAATGTATAATGTTTTTTTTTAATGCGTTATCTTAGATTGTTCTAATAAATTTCTAAAGTGAAAAATCTATTACTTCTAATTACTTATTTATGGAATATATAGTATGGGGAATTATTAATCGTGTTAAACTTTGAATTCGAGTCTTCAGCTGATATATATGTTATGTGGTGTCCCCGTGTGTCCAAAAAACCTTGTCCTGCAAAATGGCCTGTTATCTTCAGGTACCTTATTTGCAGCTTCTAATTTTTATTGACAATTCTGAAAGCTACATTTAAAATAACCTAAAACATGGACTACTATCTTATATTTTAAAGAGTGCTAAAATATTTTATTCATATTAAAAATATTTTTTGGAATATTTTTGAGAAGGAAATTTTCTATTTCATTTTTTTTTTTTATTACTACAGGTTCTTTTCCATTCAAGTGAGTGTTATTATTGTACTTCGATTTTGTTCATTAATGTATATTGTATTTAGTAGTTCTGATTTATCGTAAAGATTAAAAATAATTTTATCATTAAATGTTAGCCCCCTTGTTAGATGTGTTATATTATGATAGTACTTCTGCATCGCGCTGGTGAGATATGGGAAAGTGGTGATATTAAACTTAGTTGGGACAGCTGTCATGTGTTCTGTTTTGGTTGAACGCTTGAATGTGAAATGGTGAAACTACCTTAATTAAATTACCGAATCTTTATTTCTTGAATATTTTTTTTTTTAATTTTCTTTAGCGAGTTCAACCAATTTAAAAAAAAAACATCGATTCCTAAATATGTACTTTTCTTTTCTAAACTGCGTTATTCTTGTTCTTTATATTAAAAATAATTTATGTTAAAAACAATAAATGGGCTATGGGCCTTATTTAGAACTGGGTTGAGGTTTTTCCTTATTTTTTAAAAACATATGTTAATTTGAAATCCCACTGATTTTATTATTTTATATACTATGAAAATTAAAATCAAAATTGTTTTTAAGTTTTTTATTTGTTATTTTGGAATTATTTAAATAATATGCTGATATCCATTACGTATCTAAAGGTTTGTGAGAATTTAGTTTTCTAAACAAAATCTATCAATGGATAGTCCTTTGGGTTTAATTACAGTGTTAATTGTAGATACTTTCTCAATAAATAGCCAGTACATTTAGAAAAAAAATAATTACTTTTTTTTTATTTTATCTAAAGTATTATAATTCCTTTAGTATTGAACTTTAAATTAAATTAATAATTAAATTAAATTAAATTAAATCATATGGAGTTGAGCACTAAACCATCGTATTCCTCTCGTATTCAATCCTTACAATCCAAATCTTTCGTAAAATCCTCAATACTCCTTACTTTGTCACAAATAAAATCATACATAAAGGACCTTAATGTTCCCTATGTAACCGATCTAGCCCGAACCAGATATCACTCCTTCCATTATAAACTCTCTAACCACTCAAACTCTTTAGTTTCTAATCTTGCATCCTCTTCCATTCCTGACAATCCTCCGAGGCGCCTGAAAAGAAGATGGCCACGAGACCAGCTAATGTAAAATGTCATTAGAGTGCTACCAATGGTAGTAGTTTCTCTATACGCCTGTAACACTCCAATTTAACTTAGATCAGATTTACTAAATGTATTATAATGTACAGTTGTAAGTAGCAATAAATAAAAATTAAATTTTCATTAACTATAGATTTTTTATAAAATATTCTTACGAATTTTTTTACCTTGTTACTTCAGGCTTACTTTTAAGATAATTAAAAATCATAATAATTATGAATTTATATTTTTTTAAATAAAAATACACATAAAATTTCCCTTCTTATTAAAGTTAGAGTATGAAAGCGAATACAGATCTGTTATAAGCCAAGAAATTGCCAGACAAATCCCTCTGTACCTGAAGCATTGAGTAGATGACAGATGAGCTACTCCAATCACCAACCACACATCACAACATGTCATTGGCAGTCATCTATAAAACGCGACCCTTTCAATTCCAAATCAATATGTCCATCTTTCCTAGACTTTATATAGATCCGGAACATGTACTCATATATATGTATGTATAAGATATATAATAAAGATTATAATATTTTTATGTACTACGAATCTGCCGCATTTAAGCTTAATTTACCTTTTTCTGTATAAAGGCGATTGATAATTATATCATATTTCATTATCTATCTAAAGAATAATCTAATGTTCGTTTAATACTTATCTAAGAGTGTGAAACTTTTTTACCGATTTTCGAGCTGTGTTTTCAATAATAAAAATAAGTTTTTCTAATAACTCAGAAACTTTTGGATTAATGTGTCTTTTTTAAACATTAATTTAGGAAGGTTCTATCTAAGCTGTTGAAATACCGGATTTATCTAGTAAAAAAATTTTTATTTAAATTAAACATTATTCCCGCATTACTCATAATATATAAATGTACTCATTTTTTCATATACTATATTTGATACGTAGTTAAAATAACTGAGCCCAGAAAAACTAAAAAGACATAAATTGGGCAAGTGATACCAAAAATATAGCCAAAAATGTTCTTCTGTTACTTGTCTAAAAACTCCTAAAAATGTTCTTATTCGACTTATGCATATTTTTTAAAATTTTTGGTGTCGTCATGGGCGGGTACTTAGCTATTGAAATACTGGACTTATCCAGTAGAAAAAGGTCATGATTAAAATTAAACAATATTAACGTTAATAACTCAAAATGTATACATTTTTTTTCATATATTATGCATAACACAAAAAAACAAAAATGGCCTAAATCAGACAAGTGGTAGCTAAATTTTAACAAATTGTAGGTATCACACATTCGTATTAATAAAAATGTAATATTTGTTCTCATAATCATAAGAGATGACCGTGGATGAATTATACGAGGAGAAGATGGTTGGAGGGGGGAGGGGGGAGATGCAGTCAAATTAAAACACAAATAAGTTGAAGGAACTTATTTAATCGTGCCAACGTTTCGACTAGAATATCTAGCCTTCATCAGGGCTAAGAACAGAACAATAAATTCTTTATTACT
>NW_027111978.1:157825-161330 GCF_000696795.3 Halyomorpha halys | reverse complement strand
ATTTTATTTTTATAATATATTTTCTTTTTTTATTTTCTGTATTCATTGGTTGCTGTCTTTTTCTGTTCTTAGCCCTGATGAAGGCCAGAAATTCTGGCCGAAACGTTGGCATGATTAAATAATTTACTTTAACTTATTGGTGTTTTAATTTGACCGCACCCCCAACCTTTTTCTCCTCGTAATATTTGTTTGTTACTTATATAAGATCTCCGAAAGTTCTTTGTCAATTTATACGCTATTTTTTTCAAAATGTTCGGTGTCGTCCAGAGAAGGTATTTAAGTATTGAAATACTTGAATTATTCAATAGAAAAAAAAAGTTATGATAAAACATAAACATTATTGGTGCACAACTCAAAATGTATTCATGTACTATCTATATACGATACGTAATTAAATTACCTAAACACAGAAAAAAAAATGAACTAAGTCGGACAAGTATTAGCTTGATATAGTGAATTTCATTACATAAAAATAATAAAGCGACGTAAATGTTCTGCCTAAATTGATATTAAATTGTTTAATCTATATATTCTATTATACATCTATGTATTAATATTAAAATCTAGCAATAGCAACATTTCTGGGTTTGCTAGTTATAACATTAAAAAAAAAAAATGAGTGATATTCTTGCACATTAGAACTGAAAATTCGTAGATTTCAGTGTTTTTGACGGTATTTAAGTGAAAATGAAACTCTATAGAACTAAATCTCTCTTAATCAATTGAATAGCGATTTATCGATTTCATCAATACTATAGTACCTTAATTATTTTGATGAGAGATTAGTAAAGATTGGTATTCTTATATTTATTTCTATGTTCACTCCACACACTGTTTTAGATTGCTTAGGTGCGTTGAGGATATGTTTGAACTCATCACATTTAGCAATGGGGGGGGGCTATTAATTATGTTTTTGGATATTAAAGAGCCAATTAGTTGGGTTGTTTAATTAACAACCTGAAATTTCAAGTTAATTGCTTCCCTTGAGTATTATAGAAAAATTGTATAGAGTTTATTTTTTCGTTCTAGGTTGAACGGTAGGAAACCACTTAAAAACGTGCACTAATTGGAAAAAAAGTCAGTATAATTTTAATAAACTTCTTTAGATTTTTATCATCTATAAAAATTGTAAAAATAACTATCATTTTCATATAAAGTTTTCGTTTTATTTTTCTGGAGGCCAGATGGATGGAGTGTGGTTTGGCGGTTGGAGGAAATGGAATAAAAAGTTCTTTTGTAATGTAGATTTGATTGACTCAGTAGTTCTGTGGCCTTGGTTCTCATTTTATTTTTTTCTCCCATTTCACTATTAAACGCTATGATAATATTATTCCTGAAACTCAAAAAATCAAATATTATTATTTAAAAATGTCGAAATAACAGTTTATAGTTTTAAAAAAGTGAGGAAAATAACAATTGAATGAAATTGAAAACATAGATTACTTTGAGACATATAAAAGTTGAATGGTGCCTTTGAAATTAAATATTTGTATTTAAAAAGTAATTAATCATTAATATAAAAGTGTCTTATTATTATTTAAAATAGAAGGAAACTTTAATTATTAAAAGGTGTCCATTCAATGCGGCAGTATGTTCGTACCTATTGAAAACAAAAACAGCATATGCCTATATAGTTTTATTGATTTGGTAACATAAATTGATACAATACATGCTATGAGGAATGAAACAGAAATTAATATAAAAAAATATACTTTTTTTATACTTGACAATTTGCGAATTTAATTATCTTTAAACCTTCCAATTTAGTTTTTTTTTAACTTTCTTTTTTTTTTTTTTATTTGCACCTGTAAATGTACATTACAACCAGCAAATGAGATGTTCTATCCAGACATGGCATGAGTTGGCATGAGGGAGATAGCACCCAGTGGTGCATCCTCCTGACGTTTAGTAAATTATTTTATTACACTAGGAGGTCCCGCATCCAACTCCTCTTCAGCCTACGCCGGTCAGGAATGTCATGTGTTGCCATCTGTCGTATAAATTTATTGAAATGTCCAGGTAGTGTGTTGTGAAACCGTTTGTAAGTCCTATGAATGTGGTCCGTTACAGTCGGAATGCGTAGGTCGGTGTGAATGGTGAGTTCGTTGCCAGTCTTAAAGTCTGCTTAGTCGGACTGAAAAGAAACGGTCATGAAGAAATGATTGTAAAATTAAATAGTAGGTACTTGGGAGAATTGGTTTGAATTTAAAAAGAAGGCCTTGGTGCCATACCCTATCAAACGCCTGAGTTACATCCAAAAATGCTCCAGAAGCGTATTGTTTCAGTTCAAAAGCAGGGGAAATGAAGTCCGTGACCCTGTGTAGTTGTGTTGTGGAATGCAATGTGCGAAATCCAAATTGGTGGTCGGGTAATATGTTTTGGTCGGTTAGTATGTTTATAAAATATAATAATTTTTCAAAAATTTTGGAGCATACTGTAAGAAGACTAATAGGTCTGTAGAGATCGGGTTTATGTTTGTCTTTGTTAGCTTTATGGATCATTAAAATCGTCGAGTATTTCCGTTGTATAGGGAATTTAGTTGTTCGTAAAATAGCGTAGAATGTCCAGTAATTCAAAAGGTTATTCTACAATAACACTATGTCTACACAAAGATTCGATTATTCCTTATTATATATTTAGATAATGTGATGAGGCGGTTACTATGGTAACGTATTGAATAATAACAAATTTTGCTGTATCATCGTTAATACTAGGCCGATTTAGTTGATTTTTTCTTATTATTTAAGCTAATCTAACATCACATGTATATACTACATGGAATATGAATAGTTTTTAAATAATAACCATCTCTGTGCTTCAATATTAGTACTATATTGAAAAAATTCGGAACGACTGACCCATACACCTAAGTGTGGTAAAAGATTTTTTAGGAGTGAAACAAAGTTGATATTCGTTTTTTTTTAAATCGAGAAATCATTAAATACGAATTTTCGAATGGTTTAAGGCTCTATAAACTGCACGAAAGAGCACAAATCGGGTCTAATTAAACAAATTAGAACCTGAGATATAAAATAAAACATATGAATTGTTTTGTTGAAACCCATATTTCGCCCCTATGAGGGATCGAAATATCCCTAGGTAGATTAAATCTACGTTTAGTTGTTTTAGGCTGGAAGAACAGAGATTCAGATTTCTAACAGTTCTATTAACGTAGAAATTGGATAAAATAAATAGAAGTCATGAACGATTTTATGAACAATAGTCACTGGAAGAAAAACAAAATTTTTCCAAATAAATCAAGGCGAATAATTTATAATTTTAAATTTCTTTGAAAACTGGTATTACGACTTTAAAAAAATAATTATAATAACAAATGGTTAAAAAAAATATGTCACTACTACAACGTATCAAACGAAGCAATTCATCTGAACATGTAGTCCTTCTGAGGATCCCTTAAAAGTCTAAGAGCATTCTGTCTTTTTTTTTTTTTTTTTTTTTTTGAACGGGGGTTTAACCTAAAGGCTATTATAATCAAGCTATTATA
>NW_027111978.1:117857-157775 GCF_000696795.3 Halyomorpha halys | reverse complement strand
TAAATTTCTTTGAAAACTGGTATTACGACTTTAAAAAAATAATTATAATAACAAATGGTTAAAAAAAATATGTCACTACTACAACGTATCAAACGTAGCAATTAATCTGAACATCAAGTCATTCTGTTGATCTCTTATATGTCTATGTGCATTCTTTCTTTTTTTTTTTTTTTTTTTTTTTTCGGGGGGTGTTAACCTAAAGGCTATTATAATCAAGCTATTATAGTCAGATTGGAAGGGGTGAGTTTTCAGCTCGTGAGGCCGAACGAAATAAAAGTCAACCTGCCCATGCTAAAAATACTTTTTATATTTGAACTCATCTATCCTGTCATTTTATCTCTATAGAAGGTTAGGGCAAAATGTCAGCACACATAAATCTAAATAAATAGTATTTCTACGTGTTTTATTTCTGATGATATCCCGATTGCCTTTTGGATTCTATAGTTTTCAATGTTGTTCTTATTTCTATCACTATAAATCCATTTTTTTTCTGCTCGAATGTTTCCCGTTCGTTAGGGTGTGGCAGCTATTGCAGGAAAGCCGAGGAAGGTAAGCTAACTAGGATGGAAGACATTAACATTTATAGTGGGAGACTTTTTGGAAGCTATGCTTGGGGGGAGGGAGTTAGGGGGGGAGATGTAGCCGATTTAATATTTCACTCATACCAGCCGTGTCTCTAGCACTCGCCTCCAGGTTGAAGATAAAACAGTCCAACATTACCTCGCCTCGTTTTATTAATCCTAACGCAGTGTTACAATTAGGACAAATATGAATCGTTACATTGAAGACAAAGATTTATCCAAAGTTGTAACAGATGCTATTCAAACTTTTTTTTTTACTAATATTGAAAGGCTGTTTGCAGCAATAAATTTTTTAAAATCCATTTTTATTGTAATTATTTTTTCCGCACTTTGGCTCAATCGTTTATTGTTGTTATTCAAATATTTCCAGCTACATCCCTGATCTAGACTAATAGCACTTTACTTGTACGGTAGTAAACCTCAAGATCATACAGTTTATACCTTTATAATGGCTGCGAAAGTTGCTGCAATGGTAGTAAACTGGACTTTTGCTTTTTTTATGCCTTTTATTATTTACTAAATAAAGTGCTTCGGGGTGAATCAGAATATTGTCTTCCTAATTATAAGAAATAAAATAGCTTAACAGAATGATTCCAAATATTCAGGCGTATACGTCCTAGTACGCACATACTGTTGGTTTGCAAAATGGGTCTGGAAATTTTGAAATGTTATTTTTTTTTTTTACTCTAGTATAACTCTTATTTATCAAAAAAAAAATCGGAAGATCAAACATAAATTCAAAATAACAGAACCCATTAAAACCAAACTAAGGAACCATATTCTAGTAAATTTCATCCAAAAAGTATTTTTTTAAATTTTATTTTCGATTTTATTGTCACTTTATTTTCCTAAAATATTGATTTAAATATTTTATTAAAAACGAAAGGATAGAAAAAAAAAGAAAGATGAAACTTGGATGATTAAGAAAGCAGAGTGCTTTTACCCCTCCTATTTTGAACTTCTTTTTAATTATTATAAATATCTTATATTATAATTTTGTTGTAATAAATATTTTTTCAAGTTTATTGTGGTACTATTCTTTATAATATTCTAATATAATAATATAATGCACTTTATAGAATAATGGTCACTATATTTATAATATTTACAATTTATTGAGACTGGTTATTATTGTTTAAATAAATAAACTTTATTCTATTTTAGTTTCAAAACATATTTTATTCTTTTATAAGTCCTATGCTTCGGCAGATTCGGACTTCCTCAAGGACAATATTAATACAATTTTAGAACCACATCATTTAAAAAAAACTTCATGCAGGCTATTCTGCCACGGTCATTATATCAGTCCACAAATTAGCCTAATTAGTCAACCTATGTAGTGATAAATTATAATAGAGAAGGTTGATTGTGATAAAAAGTTTCAATTTTTAATTTAATGTAAACAATTGGTTAATTAGGGTAATTTGTGGACTGATATGGCCTGGGCAGAATAGCCTGCATGAAGTTTTTTTTTAAGTGATGTGGTTCCAAAATTGTATTAAGGTTGTCGTTGAGGAATTTATATCACAATATTATAAAGAAAATATTAACACAATAAAGTTAAAAAAATATTTATATCAACACAATTATAATATAAGATATTTATAAAAATTAAAAAGAAGTTCAAAACAGGAGGGGTAAAAGCACTCTGCTTTCATAATCATCCAAGTTTCATCTTTCTTTTTTTTCTATCCCATCGTTTTTAATAAAATATTTAAATCCATATTTTAGGAAAATAAAGTGACAATAAAATCGAAAATAAAATTTTAAAAAATATTTTTTGGATGAAATTTACTAGAATATGATTCCTTAGTTTGGTTTTAAGGGGTTCTGTTATTTTGAATTTATTTGGCTGAAACGTTGGACTTAAAATAATAAAATAGGATAAAATTTTAAAATATTTCTTTAAGCTTAGCTAAACGTTAATCATAAGCTGACGGATTTTGTTAGAAACTAGAAGCATTATTCCCTACAAACCCTATTCCGAATTCTCTTAGGATTTTCTTATGAGGGGTCGCTGTAAGAACAGACGGCTCTTCATAAATGCTAACGGATTCATCGAGAAATATCCTCTATATTTCCACAATTCCCTCATCATGTAGAAAATTAATTAAAAACTTAATTACAACGGGAAAGGTTCAATAGTTTATGTAGTATTGGAAATATTGAGTTAACAAATATTTTATAAGGCCAAGCCCTCCTCTATTCTCTGGACTATTCTTTGTCAGGTCTGTTTCACAGTTCAGCTGGAAAAAGCATCTTCACACGAGCAGATCTGAAAAAGCATTCAAGCAGTTGATTCAGGGATTCCCCTGGAACATTTCTTCTTCAACAGAATGTCTCTCCATCGGCTAGTCGATCGCACCAGACAGTTCCTTTGAACGGTGTAAACGTTATATCTTTTTTTGGCGTTTCTCCTCATTCTTACCATTTTTTTTAATATTTCATCTATTCAGAAATATAAAGTAAAAATGATCAATTGAGTGATTTTTTTAAAATTAATAAACCGTTCCAAGTTATCTATACATTATCTTCTTCGTTTTATTTTTTTGTTAGATGTAAAAAAAACATATTTTTGCACCAATATGAAATATTGTTCAGATTTCAATTAGTTTACTTTCAACACGACGTGCAGTAAAATTCTCTTCTATGATGTTAAGCGTAAAATCCGCTTTCCACTATGCAATGGACCGAATAATAATTACATTGATATGTTTAAAACGGTCGTTACTCAGATTAAGCGTGCTTTAAGCGCCATTGCCCAGATAATTATATATTTTGTTATTTCAACGGTGAGTTACCGAATGGTTCGGGAGTCCTCCTAGGGCACACCTAGCCTCTATAAAGTGGGTACCATTAACTGAGATGAAAACCTGGCGGTTAAGCTTGATCTTAAACAAATCACCTTCTAGCACAACCGTGTAGACAATTTTTTTTTGTTTATTTTGTTTTTTTAATGTAGGGAAAAATGCAAGCGATTGCTGAACTATGTTGAGTTGCTAATTAGTTGCTAAAACAGCATACTGATCAGTCCAATAGACAATATTAAAAGGAATGAGAGAGAATTAGTTGATATGCCGTTACTGTCCTCCCCCCCCCTTTTCGACTCATACAGTTGACAATACCCAGCCCAGGTTTAATACAAATGATGATGTAGGATTCCCTGCGAGTCCAGAATAACGGTTTCCACCATGATACTAGTTTCTTTTAACACCCAGATAATATATATATATATTTTTAAATATTTATTTATTGCTATTTACAACTGTACATTATAATATATTTAGTAAATCTGATCTAAGTAAATTGGAGTGTTACAGGCGTGTAGAGAAACTACCCATTGGTAGCACTCTAATGATATTTTACACTAGCTGGTCTCGTGGCCATCTTCTTTTCAGGCGCCTCGGAGGATTGTCAGGAATAGAAGAGGATGCAAGATTAGAAACTAGGTGGTTTGAGTGGTTAGAGAGTTTATAATGGAAGGAGTGATATTTGGTTCGGGCTAGATCGGTTACATAGGGAACATTAAGGTCTTTTTGCATGATTTTATTTGTGACAAAGTAAGGAGCATTGAGGATTTTTGATTTTAAGGATTGAATACGAGATGAATTCGAAGGTTTAGTGGAGCTCCAAAGCTCAACTCTATATGTCCAGATTGGCCTTATTACAGTGATGTAGATCAGTCTTTTGTAATGCTTTGGAAGTTTAGACCGTTTGTCTAGTAAGTGCTGTAATAGTCGAAATCGACGTGCAGTTTCCTGTCTTTTCAGTCTGGTGTGAGGATTCCAGGTTAGTCGTTTGTCCAAATGTAGTCCAAGGTAGCGGATCTGTTCGACAGGGGTAAGAGTAACACCATTAAATGAAATTGTAGAACAGTCAGTAGGTTTACGACGAATGTTAAAGGTGATTTGATGAGATTTGTTGGAATTTATCTTAATCCTCCAATTACGACACGGTGTAGAGGATGGGACCAAGGATACTACCTTGAGGAACACCAGCGGACTGAGAATAGATGGATGAATTGGAACCACTGTGGTTTACTTGGAAAAATCTATCAATGAGAAAGGAACGAATGATAAGAAAGTATGTAGGAGGTAGGAATTTACGGAGTTGAGATAATATAAAAATCCAATCCCGGTATAACAGAATTAGTCTTTCTCAGTTGAAACATTATTCTGCAAATATTTGGACCAAATAAATCATCTAAATAAGGAGAAACTGTTTATAAATGTTCATTCACGTCAAATGAAGAACTCCACACAAAAATTTAAATTACTAAGTGCAATATTTGACCTGAAGAAGTATGGATACATTAAAAAATTTAGAAATCTAAACAATTAGAATTCATACTAAATATAAATATAATTGAATAAGTGGCTGCATCAATACAACAGAAATTGGTATATATATATAAACTTTTTAGGCTGTTTTATATAAGGCAACCCTAATAAGTTAAATAGCGCTGAACTGTCTCGACTATGAACTCAAATTTGGAATTCGATGTATAGGCAAAAATTATTTTTATTATCAGGATCGAACCTTCTGTTTTCCTCATTTTATTTTATTTTTTATTGTCATGAAGTACACAGCTGAACGAAATATATTTGGGCGTATCATTTTCAGTAATGAATCGTTCTTATCGACCAACTAAAATAACCCATCCCCAAAAATTAGAGGTTCCAAAAAATGAAGTAAAATACTATATCATTAGTCAGCCTAAAATGAACCTTTGAACTCAACATTATTATATATTATAGTCTTTCAAAATGCCGGCCGATCAGAGATTTTATACGTGAATGTCTCGCTTATTTTTGTACATTATCCCAAGAACTGAAAATTAACCTTATAATACTTTCAAAGTATGAAATATATAAATAAAAACTATTGTGTTATATTATTATATTACGATTACCAACGAATTTAAATTAGGCACCAGTCAAAATTTTCCATTTGGATTGGTTGGTTACACAAGCAAATCAAATTCAGGTCCTAGCAATGCCTCGGAGATAGAGTTATGATTTTTAAGGAAAAGATGGTTTCACTGAATATCAATAGGAAAATTTGCATGAAATTATCCTGTCTGTTTACTGAGGATTTTTTCTTAATCTATCTAATATCCAGACACCGCCTACCTTTTCATTTCTTTTTATCACTTTTATAATCCTTTTATTTCCACCCTTCTGCATTAAATTTTGAGGAGTTTATAGTCTCGTATTCGATTCGGCCCATTTGGAGGTTTAAACTTCTTTATATCTGGCAAATCACTTATTTATGTGAATATAGATGAACTAGTTTACTCCTGCTGGAGCTCGTTAGATATCTATCCATATCTTTAATGAATTCGAGTTCAGTTTGACCAGTGTTTAATTTATGCGTTATTTCAAAAACGTTGATTTAAAGTACAGGGATCGGGACGTTTCTTGGGAACAAACAAAAAGTCGAAAGCATTATTAAGTCTTTATAAAATATTTCTTCTTCCTATTTTGAGCTCAAAAAGTGTCAAAATATTCATAGGATGTCGCTGAGTATTTTGAGCCATCCAACTTATGATGATTATTATGTTACAATAAACGTACAAATTAAACTTGTAAAAAAAAAATTTTTTAAAACATCATAATAAAAAACCAGGGATCTCAGTCAGTAATTTGAGACATAAAAGTTGGAAATAGATTGACCCGTTCTCTCAAAAAAACGTTAGAAATATAAAAAGTTAAAAAAACTGGGGGACTAAACATGTGTCGATATTTTCCTCACAACTACAATAATAAATAATTCAGAATTTAAAAAAAACTATCCTACAATATGAAATATTATTAATGAAGAACACATATACACACCAAAGTAAATGTTTCATCTAATATTGCAATGCATTTTTAAATTTTTCAGATTTTAAAAAGCTACCAAATTTTAATGAATTATAAGTACATTTTTCAACAGAAATACATGTTTTGAAGATCTTCTGAGTCTAAAAATTGTCTTGCAAAATGGTCTATGTGTGCATGTGTTTGTGAAAGGCCCAGCTCAAAAACAAAATGGTCGAAAATGAAACTACATATTTAGGACGGGTATATGCCTTTTTAAATTTTCTCAGAAACGATTCGAACAATTTTGATTAAACTCGCCATGTCCTTGTAAGATTAAACGACTTTTAACAATAGCTGTGTTTTGTCCTTAAATAAATAGTTTAATAGGGCTTAAATAATGAATTTTTAAAATCTTCCTTGAAAGTACTTTAATTTAATTCATTTCAGAAAAAAAAATTTAACAGGGTTTATTGTTAGCAATAATAAACAGTAGATGAATAGAAAAATATTTTAAAAAATTATGAATTTAGTTTATTTGAAGAAAAAAAATAAATAGCGGTTCTGTATTGTTAGCAATATTAAATAAATACAAAATATATAAAAAAAAAATTATGAATACCTAAAAGAAAAATAGAAATATCCTATTCTAACGGGAAAAGCCGAAACCACTCCTTAACGAAGAAACTGTTTATAAATGTTTATTCACGTACTTTAATTTAGTTAATTTGAAAAAAAAATTAACAGTTTTTATTGCTAGCAATAATAAACAGTAGATGAATACAAAAATATTTTTAAAAAATTATGAATTTAGTTTATTTGAGGAAAAAAAATAAATAGCAGTTCTGTATTGTTAGCAATAATAAATAAATACAAAATATAAAAAAAGAAATTATGAATACCTAAAAGAAAAATAGAAATATCCTATTCTAACGGGAAAAGCCGAAACCACTCCTTCTTTTTCGACTGCGGATTATATCAATTATATATTTATATTTTGTTAAATTATAATCTTGGCTGGAACAAAATTAATATTATTTTTTCCCACCTCGTGAGATCCTAAAGTACGAACTTTTATAACATTGGAAATTTTTTTTTTTTGAATAGATTTTTATAAGATTATAATTGATATTTTATTATTACTATTTGAGAAATATTCAATAGAAATTTATTTTTGGTATAATGTAATATTATAATTATAAATTCGTGGTGTTTATTCATGTTTAAAGTGTTTAACCCGAAAGTTTAATTGTGTTTCTAAAACAATGTCACCTCGGTTGAAACCGGTCGCTTTGGTCATCGAAATTGAAATTTTCTGACAGACACTTTAAGAGAAAAATATTTAAATCTTTGGAATTAATTAAAAAACTTTTATAATAGAATAAAACAGAGTAAAAAATTTAAAATCTTCTTAACAGCAGTTTTATTTTAAGATTATTTCTTCCTTGCAGAAATTACTAGATTTATTTAGTTATACTCCTTCCTTCAAAGTTATTTATGATTGTCAGCTTATAAAATGAGCTACAACACATGATTATATCATTTATTAGAAGTGTTTTGAATTTATTTTTCCTTAAAATATTGCAACCTGGCAAATTGCAGATTTTTAATTTCAAAGGCTTTCAATATTTAAAAAATACAACTTAAAATTGAAAAAAAATACTAGAGATATGATGACCTCAAATGCCCTAAGAAATCTAAGGTGTTGTGAAATTTTCTTATCGAATATTAAATAGGCTATACTTCATTTTATGATATCATAAATATTTAATAGTGAAATAAACCTTATCTCGTCTCATCAAATGGCTATTAGATTTTAAAAGCTCTGATGAAAATATAGTGATAAATATAAAATGTTTTTAATTGAAAATGCCGCCATAAAACGTCAGCTGACTACTTATGACTTAATAATAAAAATCGTGTATTATTGTGAAAATAAAAAAATTAAATATTACCAATAAATGAATGAATTTATTTTAGTGCCGTAAGATGTGAAAATTCGTCAAATGTTTTTACTGAATTTTCTCTATGAATTCTTGAAAATCATACTCAATTTTTAACTCGTGTCAATATTTTAATATAAAAGTTACTTCCTATATGTTTATGAAATGCAGGAGAGTAAATATGACAATATCAAGTGATTGATGGAACTTGTGAACACCTAAACAGTATTATTTTATGAATATAGGATATGAAAAATTGCTTGAAGGTTGCTGTCAATATTGTAAAGTGGTTTGTATTGGCGACGTGTTATCAAATATATGAGGATCAATTTTTTTATTTAATTTATAAAAGATAGTATTATTTTTATAAATTTTTAACATTTATTATTATAATTATGACTAAATATGTGTATAAATATGAATATCATAGTATAGAAAATATAATTATAAGACACGACTCTTGATTGCTATTAGTGGTTTGACATGATTTAATGACATATGGACAGATGGAATGACATTTATTTTGTCAGAGATCAAGTCTAGTGAAATGAATGGACAACAAAACAAACGGAGGGTGAGGGCCTCACGAACGAACAATAAAAGAAATGAAAACGACTTGTTTGTTTTTCTTTCTTTACACCTGACTGATTCTCGCATCAAAAAAGTATTTGAAATAATATTTGGCTAAATGTATATATATCGCCGCTTTCTCTGAATAAGATAAATATTTCGTAATATGACAATAAATATTCAATTTTCTTTTTGTAATTAAGTATGTATATTGAATAAGAAAATATTGGAGTAACAATTTGCAATTGTAATGAAATGATAATACCTTGTAATAGCCCTGATCTGATTACATTTTATCAATTTATTCATCACAAGTAACAACTCGTAACAAACGGACTATTGTCATAACAAGTATGGAAACACAAAATCATTTCTTTATAAATTCAATTTCTTTATGTGTTTTTCATCACTCTGCTATAACATTTTCGACATTATATGTCAGATATTATTTTTTGTGAAATAGTTGTTTTTCCAACTGTGTACCGATATTACTTCCCTTATATTCAAAAATTAATTTTCATTTTGGGAACATTATTTAGTTAATTGTTCAAATTCTTTTATAGTTTATATTTATCCATTTCTAATATTTACTAAGAAGAAAAAATAGTTAATAATTTCAAATGAACAAAATTAGAGTCACTTTTATTAATCCAGTGAAAGGTATTTTGAAAATCTGATGAAACTTTCAAATTTCGGAAGCTATTTGCTATCCGCGAGTCTTTCATTATCATGTTGGTTACTTCATAGGACCTCAATGAAGATCTATTAGATTATTAAAGATCATCTAATTGTACTCTAATTAATTTAATGAGTTTAGTAAAAATCGCGTTAGAGCTGTTTTCGAGTGAAAAATGTCCTTTTTGTGGGACTTGGACCTTACAAGATTCTATGAAACAATATATATAGAAAATTGTTAAAATGGCAATACTTTATTTTACTGTATGTTTAATACAAATTTTATTTAGAAAAATAAAAATAGATTTTTAATTTCACTTACCTATTTATAAAACTTATAAAAAGAATAGGCGTTGCTATAATGAAATTTTCTTTATGAGCCAGATACTATATTCAAATCAGAAACTGGTTTTATGTTCTGTATTTTACTTTTATGTGTTTAATTTTATTTATTTATTTTTGTATTGTTTAAATAAAATTGAACTTTCAAAGTAATCTGAGAATTGTAATAACTACATAGTCTTATGGTTATTCAGATCTTAGATTCTTGTTGTAATCTTCTTCTAAACAAAGCCATAGAGCCATCTTCATTGTGGATCCATTTATTACAGCCCGAATTATTTCATATACTGCAATGTCCTACTTTGCCAGCTTTAAACGTTGGAACATATGCCGTAGAATTGGGTCCTTGCCCAGTCAATGCGGAAAACGGAGATCTATACTTGTCCCATTTTTAAATTATTTTATATATTTATATATATTATGTATTAAATATATATTTTTGAATTAAAAAATATATTGTCTTGGGTGATGAGAGGCATTAAGTTAATGTCTGTAATCTACAAGTCTGTGGTTTTCTCCTTTGATGAGGGAAAGCATTAAACCAGAGTATCGTATATTTTATCCTCCATTGCTACTTACCCAACTTCTTTTCGGCCTTGAGTGAGGTTTTCTTAGTATTATGTATGCGGTGAAAATACACATGGGCAATTTTAATTATTATTTTAGTAGATATAAATTGTTTTTAAATAAATTTTAAAATATTATATTACAGTACTAACGCCTGTTGAACAGATTCGATACTTCGGACTCCAACTTGAGAAGAGAATTACTTGGAATCCACACACAAGACTGAAACGACAAGAAACTGCTCGTAGATTCCGAATGCTACAACACTTACTTGACAAACGCTCTAAACTTCCCATTCACTATAAAAAATTAGTATACACTACGATAATCAGACTAAAGGAGATTTGGACATATGAAATTGAGCTCTGGGGCTCCACCAAACCATCAAATTCTTCCCGCATCCAATCGTTATAATCCAAAATCCTACGTAAAATCGTTGATGCTCCTTATTACGTTACAAATAAACTCATTCACAAAGACCTTAACATCCCATTCGTTGCAGATTTGACCCAAAACAGATATGCGTCTTTTCATTCCAAACTCCTTAACCATCTTAACCCATTAATTCTTAATCTTTTATCCTTAACAATACCTGATGATCATCCGAGGCGTCTGAAAAGAAGATGGCCCCGGGACCTTCTAATTTAAATTAATGTTTGAAGTACCACCGTAGGTGGTTCTTTCCCAAGATTTTCAAGTGTATATGAAACATACAACATATTTACCTATTGTATTATTTTGTACATTTGTAAATTACATTAAATAAAAAAAAAATATTACAGTAAGATTTTAGGCCTATAATAATAAATTATAAGCTAAACAGTGAATAAGAATAATATAAGTAGGAAAATATAACATAATCCTGCTATTGTCAACACTAAGGGTTTCAAATCTCATGTCCATAAACTGGATTGTGTTCAGAGAATAATCATCCGATTTGAGTTTCCCTGGTATCGTGTATAAGTGAGATTAGGTTTGTACATTCAGTTTTTATTTTAAAAACATCGAAAGGAACGATGCTATAAAACTAATAAAAACATGCAAAAAATCTTATTATTATTCCAATTAACGTAAGCTATATAGGCTTAGGTTTTTTTTGTTAATACCAGATCAGCCTGGTGTGCCTTACATGGTTGATGTAACAGTTTCATTTTTTTCACAATTGGTTATAGGGGAGGCGGTATAGTCTCATACAAAAGGCACCCCTAACTGTGTACAACGTTATAAAAAAATAAGATGAAATAAATAGATAAAATTAATAATTCTTAATAAAAGAGAAAAGTTAATAAGTTAAGGTAATAACAAAAATAACGACATTGTTAGACCTAACAAAACAAACAATTACCCTCTAATTGGAAAAAAACATAAGTTATTGAAAAAAGGACGAGGAGAAAAAAAAATTAAAAAGAAGTTATGTCGATTAGAATTGATAAATATAGAATTTATAACAGGATGTCCTGCAGCAGCCTGAGCTTCAGTCTTCGGGTTGAGGTTGGATGTCCCAAGTTATAAGCCACTACTCCTTTAACTGTCGGTAAATGGGAGTAAGACATCATGAACCGTTTCTTGATCTTATCCTTTATCGACTCCATATGCAATTTCCGATGCAGTTGGCTGTTTCTTTCAAACTAAGGAGCATTCACTGCGATAGGCGTAGGTCAAGTCTGATCGATTTTATCAGGCCATGAAACAGAAGCAGGTCAGACGATCTTTAGACTAACTTATAGTGTCATTTTATGAGACCAATATTTATTTATTAATTATCATTATTATTTGACGCGAATTAGCACTTAAGGACTACGCAACTATGACTCAGGTTTTCAATTTCTTCTTCTCTGCCCATCCCTGGTTGAGGACTTCACTGAACTTCTTCCTTTCTTCCGTCCAAGTCCTCCTAGACTGGAGTTGTTTTCTGTACACCACAAGCACCTGTTTGATTTGTACCGTGTATCCGTGATTGAATTTATATCTCATAATCCTACTGAAATTCTTCTTGTTGAATCTCCCCTCGGCCATCTTTTCCATGTGTCCATAAAACCTAAGTCTTCGTGTATTGTTATTTTGTGGCCATGGATTCTTCTAAGAATCTTTCTTTCTATTCTAGATTGGGAAAGAACATAGTTTCCGTTCCGTGTATCACTGCTTTTATCCACTGTACAGTATTATTATAAATTCTACTCGTTAAGTAGCATAAAATTTCCAAACTTTTAACCCTGTATTCCATGCTTTCTTTCTCCGACAACTTTCTGCTGATTATTTCGCCCCAGTATTTAAAGCTTTTAACCACCTGTATTTTATTTTCCCAAATTTCGGGGCAATGTTTCATGGAAGATTACATAGATAAATTAGAAGAAAAAACTTTTAAGTAATTATTACTCCGATATTTATTTTGTTATAATGATATCAAGCTATAAAGCGTATGTTATTTCATACAATTATGTAAATGCACTTAGATATATTTAAATAGAATGTATCAGTGATATAACGTTCCAAATCGACTTATGTAACCCATCTGACGCACAAGAGTGGCAACACCAGGGGAACTGCCGTATTGTTGTTTTATCTTGTGTAGCTCAGTCTTTCCGGTACATATTAGGAAATTCTTTACACATGTCGTGAATGAGCTGAACAAACTCTTTATAGAATATATAACTTGAACTTTTGACATATTCACGAGTTGCTAAAAATAATTCCAGTGTTTTGTGTGCATATATATGATATTTGTGTATCTTTGTTTTGTTTTTTAATACGGTGCTGTTTAAATCATTATAACATTTTTCTTTAAACCATTCCTTGTTTCTGTTAGTCCTAGGGCAGAAGAAAGCGTATTTTTCGTTTTAGCGTCCGTCCCCTGTGGTTTGGGGATCATACGATTCAATTCCAAATCAACAAATAGCAAGGAAGGAACGCTAAATTAATGTCTAGGGGATTTTTGGAAGGTGACCATCAGACCGGTCGGAACTTAGTATGCAAATGAACGCTGACTGAGGCAGAAGAGAAGTTGGGTGGACCCTGGTTCGCTGACTGAACGGCTTTGACCCTATCTCGGACCCTGCTCGTCGGTGATAAGCCAATTTAACGCTGCTCCTCACTTTCCCAGCCTAGAATTGTTTAACTAAGCCCAATCAGTCTCACTCTTTCCATCGATCCGACTTCTCCTCGGTTGGCTGATTGAGTATTCATTGTCCCGTTCGGTAATCCTCCAATAGATCCCTAATTAGTTATTTGACCCCTTTTAGTTAATTAAATAAAATAAACGTTCAATCTCCTAGGAAACCGAGTCGACTGATTGGCTGCTTAACAAAGATCTGAGTACGTTTTATAATAATAATAATGATAAATTCTGTGTCTATTCTGGGACACGTTCCTTTAGAATAATACTAGAAAAATAGTTATTGGGCTTAAGGGCTTCAGAGCAACAATTAAAAAAAAAAAATTAAAAAAGTGATTTTTAGGATGTAAAAAAAAAAAAAGTAAAACTTGTTTCCGGCTAGTAACAGGACATGATCTGCTCCAAAAACACCTCCATCGAAATGGCATCGTTGATTCCCCGAAATGTCTTTTATGCAACATGGGAGACATGGATGGAGACCATCTTTTGGCGTGTATTGGTCTAGAAGATGTTGTGCAGGATGCGGACCAACTAAGAGGAAGAGTAAAATTGTATTGGACTGAGAGAGGGAAAATGCCGTAATAGCCCACTTCCTGTGGCGTAGGAAAAGAAAAACACAAACTTGTCATATTAATGATTTAAGATTTAAAACATCTCCAGTGTGGTGCTAATTAAAAGTATGAATATTTATTGAATGGATACTGTAGTTTTTATAAAGTTTGTATTCAAATATGTAATGTATATTCTAAATCTCTTGAAACTGAGAACTCTTGGGCTAACAAATGAATAAGTGGGATTTGAAGCTGGGAAGAGTATCAGAGTAACGAATGGAATTCCATAGACAAGAGGATCTGACGAGAAAGGATCTTTCAATAGCTGCGGCTCAGTAACAACAGTGTGTGTACGATAGTTATTTAGAAATTTACCCCATCTTAACTATCAAAATTATAAAGTATTATCATAGGTACCTCTAAATGTTAAGGGATAACTATGAAGTATCGTATCTATCACGTATCTAGCATATAATATTTTTATGTTTATTATAGTTTGTACAGATATGTATAATGATTTGTAAAGAAGTAAGGAGTAAATCAGTCTCTGAACTCTGAGCCTTCCATTTCCTTACGGTGAGTTGGAACGACTATTAAAGAAAAATAAGTAAAAAATAAATAAATTAATATGTATAATAAACTCTTTATAAGGTTCCACATTTGATTTAACTTGATAATGTTTTGCAGCTAAGGCCAATGAAGACAAGAATCCTAATGTTCAAGGTGCGATCCAGGCCATGTTACTCGTATAAACATTAGTAAACCATTTCAGCAAAGGAAAGAACCTTAAATTATTTCTCACTGGTTTATCATATAAATTAATTAAGCAAAAATAATTAGGATAATGATTTTAAGCCTAATAAAAATCTGTTCACCCGTTCAAGAAATAATTTGAAAAAAACGTTTATTTCTTGGTTTATTATATATTTTTTTTATAAATGTTAAACCAAAACTGCTAAAAAAATTGTGCAGGGTCAAGTGGGGTTTAATATATTAGATTTTAGGTTTTCTAATTATTTTATATAGAGGATAAAAATTAATATTTTCTGCATTATTTAATCCATGGCTTAGGGTATAAAATGTTTTGTACACATTAGTTTCCCTTCAATTCTTAATGCTCCTTACTTAGTCACAAATTAAATCATCCATCAGGACCTCAATGTCCCATATGTTGCCGATTTGGCCTGAACCATATACTACTACTTCCATGATAAACTTTCCAACCACCCAAATCCACTTGTTTCTAACTTAGCTTCTCCTTCATTACCTAATGATCCTCCTAGGCATCTGAAAAGAAGATGGCCTCGAGATCTTCTCCTCTAGAAATGTTATTGGAGTTAGTTCTATTAATGTGTAGATTCTCCACATGTTTGCATTATGTCACCTACAGAAAATTTACTTGTATATATTTTTATACAGTTGTAAATAACAATAAATAAATTATTAAAAAAAAAATTTTTTTTTGCTTGTAAATTATTATAATATTTCGTTTTTATTTGGAATTCCTCCCTATTCGATGGTCGAAGTTATGGTAAAATATTCATAGTGGACATTGGAGTTCATAGGGGTCTGCATCCATAACGGAAGGTGAACGTTCGTAGTTGACTGAATTACTTAACAACTGCTTTACCGGCATCATACCAATCCTATCCTCTCTGTCAGTCGTATTCGACCAAGTAAATGGACTTAAGTCTTTGTTGATTATTCTTGATATAAATTTTAGGCCCTTATTAGTTTGCCCATTATTAAATTAATATATTTTATTTGCATTGAATGTTAAATCCCAATATTGTTAATCGGGTTAACAAGTGGCTTATTTAGTAGTTATATAAAAAAAAAAGTTACAGGTTTTATACATACATATAAAAAATGTGTATATTTTATGTATGCTTTGTCTTTAATCCAATCTTTTTACGTGGTGGTCCGGAGCAAAATCATTAATTATTTGAAATTTATAAAGTTTTGTCATATTCTCCTTAGAGTAAGTGCCAGATTATTTTATTTTTATAAATATTATGATTTGGGCGCCAGTTATTAGATAAAACATCAGCTTACAACTGCCGATTAAATGATTTTATAATTAATTTGGGTTTTGAAGTTGTATGGAATCGTTCCATGGTGAGTTATGAACAGGACCTCGTTTGCTTCTATCGTTTTGATTTCAATGGGAATTATTTACCGTGACTGGTAGAGGAATGATGCGCACTGGAGCTAAAGGATGCACTGACAAGCGTAGAGATGCTACTAACAGGACAAAACAAAGCTAGTGCGGTGGGAGTGGTCTCACAAAGCGACCACCGTCAGTTGAGGAATGAGACTAACCTAGCCGTCACCGCAGTTTACCTTGGAGTCGTTCGATATCCATTTAGCTTTTGTATACCGCTACCACCGGGTTTCCGAATATTTCTCTCTTTCCCTTTAACTATATATCAAGGGTTGGATTCATTTATAACAATTTCTAGGTTATGTTTAGAGTATCCATATTCCAATGTTGGCTACAAATTATACAGTACGATGAGGAATTTAAAAACAGAATATGGAATTTATGTAGTCTTAGTTTTGAGGAAGGGTTTATTGTTATGGGAAATAATAGAGGTTGAAATTTATTTTAAAACCTAAATTTAGTTTTTCGCATAGCTTGAGACTAAAACATATCCTCTGCTCGTTCGAAATATAATTGAATTATTCACAAGGGAAAATAAAAAACATCTAGACTGGACCATTACGAGCAAATTTATAGAGTAATGTGGTTTAAAGCCATACTTTATTTTTAAAATATTCTATATAAGTTCTCATGGAAACCTCTTATACTTTTGTCTGTCGGTATCATTATATAAAACTCGAGAGTTTCTTTATTTGAATACATTACCCGTCTGATTCGAGAGTTTTCTTTTGTGTTTGGTAGGATTTTTGTAGGAAGGTTTTAAGCTATAGCATGTCACTATGAGGTATAGAGCAGTAACCGTAGAGCTTACGTACGCAAGTTCCAGTAATCTTACTATGCCAATCCTAGTGCAGTTGCAATTTTAAAAGGTGGTTCATCTTAAGTCGCTTTTTCATCAGATATTGGCTTAGAAATCTAAGTTTACATATGTTGAAAATAACGCGGAGAGTAGAGTCACTGCTGAAGAAATGAAGTTTTTGCGAGGAGAGATCGTGTCCGAAATGAGAGGATACGCCAGGAACTGGGAATTGTCTCAGTGTAGGAGGTTCTGCAGACACGGCGATTGAAATGGTTCGGAAATAGAGAAACATAGCGACCCCCTAAAGACGATGCGTATTCGACCAAGTAAATGGACTAGGTCTTTGTTGATTATTCTTCATATAAATTTTAGTGTTATTTATAACTTATTATCCCTTATTAGTTTGCCCATTATTAATTTAATATATTTTATTTGCATTGAATGTTAAATCCCAATATTGTTAATCGAGTTAACAAGCGGCTTATGAAGTAGTTATACAAAAAAAAGTGACATATTTATATATACATATACAAAGATGTATATTTTACTTGATATGATGATAATATTCCGATTAAAGAAAAGGGCTAACTGCTAGAAAATAACAAAGAAACATATTTACGAAAAGCACTATCGAAAATTCGTATTATTAATAATTTATTTTTGTAGGTTGTAGGAAGATGTTTCGGGTGCTGGTAAAATAGAATACCCAGAAAATTAGAACTTTTTATTGGTAACTTACGTTTACCCCCGCTTTAGGTGATTCGTCAGGCCTGAATCCGGAATTGGTTCATTTTAATACTTCATGATTATTTCAAATAAAATTGGAATCAACAGATTTTATCAAAAACCACTATACAAAATTTTATTCCCAGTTATCGGTTTACAACGGAAGCCCAGCTACTAGACATTATACTATAAAATTTGTAATTATCTATTTTTCATCATTATCATCATGATATTTTTTCTCTTATTATTTTTTTACTGTGTGAGCCAGGTATTTATTTTATTAATTCTGTAAATATTGGTTGTTTTGTTTGTATTCTTTCATTTTTCAATCACTATTATTAATTTGATTATATTATGTTTTAATAATTTATTTTTATTGTTTAAAAGTATTCAATGATTATAATATTGTAAATAGTTAGGGGTGTCTTTTGTCTTTTGCGGAATATTACATAAATCTGATGTAATAATCAAGCTGATCTAGTAATTATGAAAAATAATAAAAAATATCCAGTCTGCGTGTTTTTTAAATGGTTTGTAACTTGCTTTGAAGATTTTCTTTTTTAGTCTAATATTTTTGAACATAAATAATGTGGATAGAATGACAAAATGCACATCAATCATTAAAGAGGGAAGCAATCAATAATGAAGCTTTTCAATCTCCTCGGAAAAATTCTAAGAAGCAATAAATAATTTCATAGGCTGTATTGAGGAATTCATTTTCTGATCAATAGTCATCCATCTTTTTTGATTGAGCTGATATTTTTAAAAATTTAAAACACTCCTAAATTTTATTTTATCACTAAAGTAAGTGCCTTTCTAGCATAAGGCATTTTTTTCCGGCTAATGCTTTTTCATTGAAAGAAAATAGTAGAGTCCAAGAGGAGAAAAAATGCAGTTATTTCACCCTAATTTTTCATTACTTAATTAAAAACTAGGTATAATTACTAGTCCAAATTGATGAGTCTGGCAAGTATAGGTAGAAGGAATCAAAAAAGGCGGCTGGTTCAAATAGTTAAAAATAATTAATTTTTTATGCGGAGCTCTATATCTTTAAAACTACCAACAACAATAGAAAATCTAAGAGAGCATCATTTAAAGAAGAGTAAATTTTTTTAAATGTAAGCCCTAATAGAGCTATTTACGTTCAATAGTTCTCGAGATATAGCTTTTAAAAAAGCAACATTCCATAAAAATGTTGTATGGAACTTACTGAAAGTTCAGTAATTAGTGAATTTATTTTGAAAAATCAATATCTCAAAAACCATTTGACGTGCAGATGTCTATTAACACTCAAATTAAAGCTAGTTTAATGACCTATAAAACAGTTTATGATGTTTATTTTCATAGGAGCATTTTTTTCATGAAATTTCCTAAAATAAATTAATTTATAGTTGTTCGGACAAATTTTCATTTGGCTAATATATTCATATGTGAATATCATAAAAACTGCTACTCCTACGAAGATAAGTGTCATAAACTACTTTATTGTAAGTTAAATTTTCTTTATTTTGAGTGTTGAAATACATATCTCCGTCTTATGGGTCTAGAAGAACTAGAAATTAATATTTTGTGAGTTTATTTTGTTAAATATCATGAAAATTACTATTCCTACGGAGGTAAAGGTCATAAACTACTTTATAATACATTAAACTAGCTTTGATTTGATTGTTGATAGACATCTTTACGTCCAATAGTTCTTAAGATAAAGATTTCTCAAAATGTTGCTTTTTAGAAAGCTGTTTCTCGAGAACTATTGGACGTAAATAGCTCTATTAGGGCTTACATTTTAGAAAATTTACTTTACTTTACTAACTAGTTATTATACATAGTTTTCATTAAAGTAATAAAAAATTGGGGTGAGATAACTGCCTTTTTCTCTTCCAGGCTCTTGTACTAGATTGCGTGTCAATTCGCTCATTTTGAAACAGACTAATATAATGTGATTATAGCCCAAGTCTCTTCAACTCGCAAGTTAACTTATTTAGCTCTATGATGTACTTAAAAAAGATAATAATTATTTCCATTCCCTAAAATATTATTTTATTATATTTTATTTATTGAAAGGATACAGCAATAAAAAAATGCACTGAATATGGAAACCTTATGGGATAGGAAGCAACATTAATAGAGCAAAGTTCGCGAACTCTCGGGAATCAGAACTTTTAATTGAAGTTGAGCAAGCCAAGTCCTGGACTTAAATTGGAGTCTATTTCAGATCCAGCCATCATACCCATGGAACATTGGTAGTCGATAAAAACTTTTCAATGATCATTTTTGCTGATTTCATTTCTTATACGAAAGAGCTTTAGGACCTTTAAAAGTTCGTCTAAATGAATTTTTAAAATGTACATTATCCACGATAAAAGCATATATAATTTAGTAAAAAATAGTTAACATAAATTTATCGATGCATGGAATATATACAATGATTCAATTTTTCCTATTAAGTAGTTTATTTACATATTTTAAATTATTTATAAACCTATGTTTTAGATAACATTTTTTTTAAGTAACCTCATTCCCGCTCAAAAATCAGATAAAGTGGTTCGATTTAATTTAAGTTTTGGGAGAAATATTAATTTTGAACAAGCCGATTTTGGTATTCCAAGGATTGGAGTCACAAAGGTCAAATTAAAATTTCGCACTATATCTCCCCCCCTCCCTAAACGACGACTATTGTTTAATAGTACCTGTTAACAGCCTCTGCAACTGAATATATTCAAGGAGAAGCCCACCATTAAGTTTACCATGAGGAATTCCCAGGTCTTATTCACTAGAATATAATACAAACCAACCCCAGACCATTAACTAACTGCCACAGTCTTGCTCAGGCCTTCTATACACTACAGCTGCTAGATTAAGTTTCTGTTCCGACGTATTCTGGCAATTTATCAGCATTAATTAGTTGGATGAATATTTATTCATTATGGCAACACCGTATTCAATAGAGATTGCCTCCACAATGTACATGTAATATAAAGTAGGATAACATAAAATTCTCAAAAACTATTTTTGTAAAACCTTTTATTGAAATTTACAACTTTATTGGATGAAATACACCTAGTTTGTGTGATGCGAGTTCTATGGTTAGATACAGTCCTGTAAGGAATCTACCAATCGGTAGAACTCTGATAACATTTCTATATTAAAAGGTCTCGAGGCTATCTTCTTTTCAGACGCCTTGGAGGGTTATTAGGAATTGAACAGAATGCAACGTTAGAAACAAGTGGTTCACATCGACCCCCGGTGCCCAACGTGCGGAGTTCCTGAAACAGCAGAACACGTAATAATAGATTGCTCTGCCATGGAAGGACACCGAGCCAGGCTGTCGAGAAAGACCGGGATTTACGCCCTCGCCGAGTCGGACGTTCCCAGTTTGATAGAAGAAGAGAATTATCCCTTCTTCAAGGAGTTCATTTACGGGTGGAAGGAGGTGGTGGGCCCCACTCATTACACGATGGGAAGGACTTGACCACCCAACATCGGCGAGCCACCAGAAGATGAGGAAGCTAACCCGGATTGAGACCAGGAGGCCTGGACCAGCCTGGTAACTGCAGGAGGAACCCAGAGGGATGCAGTGGACAAGGTGCAACTCCATCAAACGTAGCGCTGGGCTGCACCACAGTTTAAAAAAACAAAAACATTAATTGAGTAATTAACAAAAGAATAAAGAAGAAAAAAAAAAATTGGTATTCCTAGGGAGTAGTGGCATGCGCAAGCCCCAGCGCACTACCCCACTGCTCCCGCACCCCGTATGCCAGAGATGGCAAGGGAGGGGGAATAAAAAAAAAACAAAAAAAACAAAACAAAAAAAACAAGTGGTTCTGGATGGTTAGGGAGTCTATCATGGAATGATTGATATCTGGTTTAGGCCAAATCGGCAACACATGTAACATTGAGGATGGATGATTTTGTTTGTGACAAAGTGAGGATCATTGAGGATTTTGGATTGTAAGAGATACAAGAGGAATTCAATGGTTTAGTGGAGCTCCAAAGCTCAACTCCGTATGGTCAGATAGGCCTTATGGTTGTGTATATCAGTATTTTGCAATGAATTGGAAATTTAGACCGTTTGTCTAGTAAGTGCTGTAATAGTCGGAGTAGACGTGTAGTTTCCTGTCTTTTCAGTTTTATGTGAGGATACCAAGTTAAACGTTTGGTATTAAAATTTACAATTGTATTAGATGAAATATACCCAGTGAATGTGATGTAAGTTCTATTACAATAGCTTGATATAGTTCTGTGAAGAATCTACCAATTGGCATAACTACGATAGCATTTCTATATTAGGTCTCTTCATAAATTAGAGGGTCCCTTCGGTTAAATCACACTTAAAAACCTTTTGTCTTCGGATATTGAAGGCATAACAGAGATATGTTATAATTAATTATTTATTATTAATTATGTATATAACTGGTAGATAATATACTAAAAAAAAATTTGGTGCAGTGTGCGCATCAAATAACGTTCACTTATTATCCTACTTACATTCCCTAGTTTTTAGTAAATTGGTGGACTCGTGTTCAAATATTTTATTTTTGAAAAAAAATCTAAGACCATAAGAAGAGAAAATTTTGAATAAAAATTAACGAAAAAAAATAACGATTATTAACTTTTTTTCTAGTCGATAATCCAACAGTTTAACAAAATGTAACTAATGCATTTTTTCACGATCGAAACCTGTCTCTATTTTTGATTTTTTCTCTGTTAGTCATTAAATTTTGTAATATATTTATTTCAAATTAATAAAAAAAATAAATAAAGGTACTTTAAGGATTTTTTAAACATTCTTCATTTATGCCCTGTTCGACTATTTTAATGGAGATAATACCTATCGGATATTAAAGAACATCTAATTGAACATTAATATACTCAGTTTGATCAAAATAACTAGAGCCATTTTTGAGAAAATCGATTCTTTAAAGAGGCACTTCCAATAACACGAGTAATTTAAACCAGGTTTATGGGTTTAAATATGTAAATTCAGTTTTTTACTTCTTTTTGCTTTTGAGCTGGCTGACTCAGTAGACCTCAAAACGTGTATTTACGTCGAAAACTGGAATTGGAAGTTTTTCATGATCGCAAAATTAAAGAAAAACACATAATGGGCATGTAAAATAAATAATCATTATGTTAATAGCAATAACCATATTCGGTATTCTCATTAGAAAGAACAGGCCTTGCTTAGTGTATTTATTTTATATATTTTCGGATAAATCTGTTAAGTTGTTAATCTTACATCAAATCGAAATCCAAAAACTTTATTTGTAAAAATGACGCAATAATCTCCTGATCCAGTTATCAGTGTTCTAAATTTATCTTGTTCCTCCCGTTAAGTTAAGTTGGGTTCTCTCCAGGATATTGCTGGAACGGTTCTTATTGTGAGGGGGAGCTGTTAATTGCTGAGCAACTTTCTCTCCTTCAGTTAACACAGCCTTTATCGCTCTGTCATTTATCATTCTCAACCGTCCCTGTCTTTAAACCCTAGGAGTGTGTATTTCCGCCAGAGGTACCGGCTTTATAAATTCACTAGAATACCTCATCAATTAGTGATGTCGACGTCTGTGGGGATTTTATTAATAATAAATTCTTTATTTGTTCTAGAACACGTCCTTTTAGAACAATATCACAGGAATAGTATGTGGATATTTGAGCTATTGGGTAAAGAAAACAAGGATAAGAAGTAACATTAACAATTATAACAATGTTTTTTAATCATAGCGCTTTTTAATTAATGCTCGATTTAATCTATCTTAAAGTCTCCTCTTCCCGTTTTAAGCTAATATTTCAAAAGTGATATAGGATCGTTGCTCCACGGGGGTCTTAGCGAGGCGGGTCCGGCCGGGAAGGATTATTAATATTAAGTAACAATTTAATAAATTACAAGTTATTAAACAGAATATTGTTAATTTAAGACAGTAATTTAAAAAAAGAGAGTAATACTGATTAAAAAGTATACATAATGAGTTAATAGGTATACATCTTGATTGACATATTAACATATTATTTTCTATTAATAATTATTTCTATTTTAAAATATGTATATATATATTTATTACTCTGTATCATTAAAAAAAACAACTATATTATTGTTCACTGTTTATACTTTGGTGGATATTATTGATTCAATATGAATGTAAATAACGTGTTTAAATAACACATATTTGTAAAATTAATCATAATAAGCATTCTCTTTATTTATCTTTTTTTTTAAAATTTATACTTGTGATTTTTATTTTGCCTATCAAAATAATGTTGTCTTGATGTTAATAATGCTAATCTTAACACTGAAATATTTAGTTAAACTTGTGACTTGGTATGTTAATTTATGTACAAAAATGAGCATAAATTGTTCTACAAGCTAGTTGAATTTTTTTTTTTTTTTTTTGCTTATTGTTATTGCAGAAGTCTTGCAGCAGTCTTGTAAACATCCGATTCAATGTTGAATTGATTTAATCGATTGAGGCAAAGTTTGAATTCCTAGTCGAATTATTCACTCAAAGTTTTGAAGAACAAAATGGAGTGTTGTACTTAGAACTTCCCAAAGCAAGCCTTCCCTTTTCAAGTTCAGTCTGATTTATTGTCTTGAGGGGGGAGCTTAATCAAATCACTGGAGGACAGATTAGGAGGAACGGTTTAGCCCACTTTTGTTTGTTATAATTTATATCAAACATCTCTTGTTATAATCTATATATTCCTGCTAACTTCTAGGATGTAAGTGCATGTTTCATGTTTTAAAGTCTAAAAATATTTCAAGAAATCCTGAAATTATTATATTTTTTTTAGACCACTTTGGTTTTACTTGAAGTATTTGTTTAAACCTAAATTAAACATTGTATATATAATTCTTAAGGACTAGAAACAATCTAGTAAAACCTAACACCTCATACTATTAAACAAACGAAGAAGCGACCTGCCTCACACTATTTAGCACTGAAGATATATCGTTAAAAGTCCTACGGGTCAGTGCTTCGTGGTTAGATGTGAAAGCAGTAAAAAAACGAATATTTGACCAGTTTGTCATTTAAATCTCAGAAAAAAGGATTTGGTGAAATATTCATTCCTAACAACCTTTTTTATATATATATATATTTTTTACTTATTTATTATTTATTTTTTTATATCCCCCTGCCTTGCCATTTTTGGCATACGAGGTGCGGGAACAGTGGGGGTAAATCACTGGGGTTTGCGCATGCCACTGCTCCCAAATATCACCAATTTTTTTTTATTCTTTTATTATTTATTTAATTATTAATTTTTTTGCTATGGTGCAGCCCAGTAGCATACTAAATTTAATACCAATGGGGTTGTATAACTTCTTTTTTTTTTAAGTTGTATAGTTTATGAGTGATAAAAGGGACGAAATATTAATTCAGGCAAAAATTTAAGGCCAGGCACGTTACCTTAGCATTTAAAAAATAAAATAATAATCTGCTTTATATTGTTAGGATCAATAGTACATTACTGGTTGTCTGTAGCCAAGGGAGTTAAGGCATCTTTATTTTGTATATTCTTATTTTTTATCGTTAGATTGACACTTGTTCGGATAAACTGCTAGAAGATTCCAAGATATCCCTGTTTTAAGTGATATAGCTTGTAGAAAGCAATTCCTAAAATTTATTAATTACTAGTGAAGTAATGAATTAGAAACGAGAAAAAAAAGAGAAAAACGTATGATGCTCGGCATATACGAATGTATTGAGTTATTTATTTTGGAAGTTTTTTTTGCAATGGTTTAAGGAAATTTTATTCAACTTGTTAATGAATCTCAAGTTAAAATAATGTGGACAAAAAAAAAATTAAGAAAATGTATTAAAAGTTTTTAATGCTTCCCTTCTTCTGCAATTAAATGTTTACTATGAGCCTGCCAAGGAGCAAAAATAAAATAAATGGTGATTACCCTTTGAACGTTTTCTCTCTTAGTATTTTTAAAATGGTCCCTAAAGGTAAACAAGGTAAGTCCATCAGAGAAATTGGTATTGAATTAGAAACAAAAATAAGTTTCTGTGTGGACTGGCAGAACAATGTCCTGATTAAATGAGTGTTTCGATCAATTCTGTTGTTCCTTACTTCGTCGAAGGTTTGTATCATAAATTAATGAATTCTTTAGACTATGTTGAGGGAAAATCACAGTTTCCACGCTTGAGAAGAAACCTTATACGGGACCATTCATTTGATTTGAAGAAAATTTAGGATCATCTCTAAATAGAGAATTTTCATTTATAAACAGATCTTGTTTGAAACATTTATTTTTTTAAACCTTTTGTATGTTTAATGAGGCGACGGTAGAAGCGTGGCAACGCGTCTTCCTACCAACTCAAAAGGATGTCAGTTCCTGTCCCCGTTCCATCCGGGCTTTTTTCAAGCATAAAATTATACGAAACTCACTCACAACCTCCCCTGGTATTTGTGAGGGCCGTTAGCCAATGGGTGGCACTCGGAAAAATAGGCGTGGGAGTGACGAACCCACCCTGTGAAAAAAAAACACGTGAGGAAACGCGCGATAGATTTCCTTAGTTCATCGCGCGAGGCCTTGGACCTATACAGTCTGTCGCGCCAAGGTTTATTTTGTATGTTTATTAATAAAACCAGAAATAGTTGTATTTATTACTGTGAAGCATGCTTATCAGTTATTTTATTTCTTATCATTTTGCTTGAAATGAGAAGCAATAAAAATATTTTAAATTTTACTTGAAGGTTTAATACTATTAACACAAACAGTTGAATATCGTTTCGCCATTCTTTTTTTACGTCGCTATAGAGTAACAACGAAGTATCAATCTAATAAAATATAGCTTATATTAAATAGAAAGACATTTTTTTTTTATTTGAACATTAATTTAAATATTTTACTTTTGATTTGTATAGTTATTAGCATATATATTTAAAACTTAATTATTAGCCAATTGGTATTACTTCTAGATTTTAAAATAATTTAACCATTTCGTTTAATTTTTTAACATCATTATCATACAAATTTATTTATTTTGTTTTAATTTATATGTAGATTAAGTCTATTTTATTTTAATAAATAGGTTTTTCCTTTTTTTTTTGTCTTTTGTAATTTTCTCCTTTCAAATTTAGATTATTCTGTTATTCATTGAATGTTAATTTCACATTTTCTTTCCTTTTATTCCCTCCCCCTTCTTTTATAAACCCAGATCATTCCATAATCCAAACCAACCCTTAAAAAAAATAAATAAAATTTAAGATGTGATTTTAACATAGTACTCGTTACTACGTTAGTTTAGTTACTACATTGTTTGACAAGAAAATAGTTAAAAACAATAAATCTGAACAACGATTAATTATTGTAATTATATTGTATTCATATTTATTTTCTTTTAATACCATCCTGAAGTTCTCAAATTATCGGGTTTGTTGAAACGGAGTCTGAGATTTATGTTTGTCTTTTATAATGTAATTTGCTTCTATATAAATACACAGTAAAAAACCATCGAACATCACAATTAAGATTTCTCAATTATTTTTTATATTTTCACCATTGTCATATTCAAAAAATTCAAAATACTGTTCTTCAGTGCTTTTGCTATTTTTATCCAGATAAAGGCTTGAAATTCGGAGAGAAATTTAGGTACAAATAAGTTTCACTTATTTGTGTTCATTCCACTGACTTATTATGATCGATAAAATCATTAATTTGTAATGTTATAATATATAATGTAATTATATACCTTGGAGGTTTAAGTCTTCGCGCGTTTCTTAGTGTTCATCCCTTAGTGTAAGAGGCAACGTCCACATCCATAAAGAACAGTGGGGAGGAAATAGTTTTGTAAATTCTATTTTTTAAGTTTTTGGATAGAAGGCAAGAAAAATAACGAGCGTTTCCCGCCTTCAACCTAGCTTTTATTTCCTCTTCAATTTCGTTTTTTCTAGTTACCGTAGAACCTAAATACTTAAACTTATCTACCTGTTCAAACGTATTTCCTCCTGTATCTATATCACCGAAATCCCTCACGTTTCTACTGCTAACCATGTATTTTGTTTTATCCGTATTTATTTCAAGGCTTATAAAATAAATTGATACAAAAAGTATTTTTTTTCCCTTATCTTATAATTTATCGTCACGAAGCATTACTGTGGATGTAAAATAAAAGTAAAGTAAAACTAAAGTAAAGTCCGAAATACTGCTAGTGACCAGGGATATTATATGGCTCATAGCACATGGCGGAAAAAAATTAAATTATTTAAAAAAAGACTAATTTTTAAAACTTCTAACTGTTAAATTTCTAAAAAAATATGTATAAAAAATAACTAACTAAAAATAATTGTGAAAATTCATATTTTTGATTTTTTTTTTTTTTTTTACACAATTATTCTTAATACTTTCTTTAACCCAAACCTTGCAGCAATTAGTTCGTATATGTTTTCTGTGTTATCTAACCTCTAAATGTTCTATTAGATCTGTGAATATAAATTTCTATTTATGTAATATACATCTATTGCCATTAATATCTCTTTATTGCTATTTATTTAATCTTTACCAACCATCATATTAGAAGAAGAATATTTAAAGTTGGATAAACGATCCTAATAGTTGTGTTCCTATTGTTTTATATTTTGATCGCAGTTAATATGTGGATTTTGACTTAAAATGATGATCACTATTTGACTAAATAAACTAAAATTCGGTTTTCTGAGCGTAAGATATTAACGCACTATTTCACCAATACCACAAGTAGTTAATGATGTATAGAATCATGAATATTAGATATAGAGTTATATACATTATATAAGGCGCAGAGATATTCGAGCAGACTTGGCGCTTGGAGCCGGATAAACGAATAGAAAAGCGGGATGGGAATTGGTGTGTACCGTGCTGCATCAATTATTCCAAAGAGCTCCTGCATGTGAAAGCACCCCCCCCCCCCCACGTTAAAAATACACGCAATTAATGTTTCTACAAATGGCCAACTTTAAATGTTAGCCTGCATTGATTATTTATGAAGTCTACGTATCCCTCTCCCCTCAGCTACGTATTTATTCAGCGCTGTGTGCTCATTGTCGCATTGAGTCACTGAATTCGAAACAGTGTCGTTTCGTATTACGTGTACCTTGTAATATGACTACCCAGCCTTATCAAAGACTTTATTTCAGTCTTTTGGAATATTCGATTGTACTATCCCGTTCGTAATTATTTATTTTTCCATCCTCTCTATATTAAAGTGCTTTTGGTGATGTTAATTTGTAAATTTTTACTTATCTCTTGATACAGATCAATCTTCTCCAAACTATTTACACCGTATCTTAATGGTGTTACTATATCTTAAGAAAAATACTGCGAAAAATATAGCTACATTTTTGTATGTTGTTTTCATTTCTTTAGCAAATTATTATTCATACATTTAAAATCACTAAAAGTTTATAACATGAAAATTTGCTCGTCAATGAAATAATGAAAAAGTTGATTTTAAAAGCGGCAAACGTCCTCTTGTGAGAGTTTCAATTGTATTTGGTCAATATTATACAATAAAATTTATATATAATTTTTTCAATTTTTTGAGACTGGTATTTATTTATTAAATAAATCTAATGATATCCTTGTTATGTCTGAACACTCTTTATTATATCAACAGTCCAACGTTTCGGCCATTCTCAAGGATAATCTAAACATTTAACAGCTTATTATACATTCATGTGTAACAATTTTAAAAACAACATTATTAACAAAGGACAACTAAGATCACTAAAAACATTGATGATGGTTACGTTTATAATGATTATAAAAATTGTTAGAGCTAAAACTTTTTATATGTGTTGAGATATGAAACGAAAAACAAAATGAAAAAACAATTTATTAAATAAATCAAAATTTGTATCCAATTTTGTCTCAACACTTTATTTTTCACCAGTCCAACGTTTTGGCCATTCTAGCCATCTTCAAGGACATCTTCAATACAATCTCTTCCTCACATTAATTTAAAATTTCTTTTGCAGGCTATTCTGCCCAGGCCATTTTCTTTATTATAAGTTAAAAGCCTATTTATTTAAAATTTAAAATCATTAACATTTAATTTTCCTCTATAAGATTATCAACAATTAAATACACCATCATATTTATTTAATAAATAATTACCTTGTCTCAAGAATTTGAAATGATATAATTAATGAAAAAATAATTTTATTCACCTTAAAATCTCATTCGTTGCAGATTTGGCCCAAAATAGATGTGCGTACTTTCATTCCACACTCCTTAGCCATCTTAAATCATTAGTTCATAATCTCTCATCCTTAACAATCCCTGACAATCCTCCGAGGTGTCTGAAAAGAAGATGGCCTCGGACCCTTCTAATTTAAATTAATGTCTGAAGTAACACCATTGAGTGGTTCCTTCCCAAGATTTTCAAGTGTTAGAAACATTCATCCAATATACTTATTGCATTTTTTTTGTACAGTTGTAGATTACAATAAATAAATTTATTCTGGGACATACGTCCTCTAAGAATAAATATATACTTCACATACTAGGATTAAATTTCTGGAAAATATTTAGAAAGTTTCAATAATCAATGATGTCCCTTGCTAATGTATTGCTTAAATTGCTGAAGTGAGTTCTGCTGTTTTTTATGTAATTTAGTTTTTCCCAGCTATCTCAATTGGTGAAATGTTACATGATTATTTTAACTAAATCTAGTGTGTCTTGATGATAGAAATGTAATTAAATGTCGAAGAAGAGTGTTGAGAATCTCAGTTCAAACGTGTTCCAGTAAAAACCTAGACAGAGAACTATCAGCCCTGTTTTTACTCCTACTTACTTACACTGTGAAATGGAGTTGGATAGATAATTTTTATAGTGTATTTTTATTTTTATAAAAAAAAATAGTGACATCAAACTACGACCGATACATATTTTTTTCATATGTAATATGTTTTATAAATTTTACGTTTTAGGTTGTTAATTTATTTATTTATTTTTAAACAAATGTGAAGTATCTTATTTCTAATGTAAATATTCCTTGCTCATGAGTGTCATGGAAGGTGTTATGGCGTTGTAGAAATTCCTGACCGCAAGAATTCAAAGGCTTCGTAGAAAAGGAGGTTAACAAGAAAATGCCCCAAGGGGAGTGTGAACTGAACACGATAAAGTTGTAAGTTGCAGACCACATTCACTAAGTTTTCCTTCGGGCTTAGAATTAGTGGTTTATGTACCAGTAAATGCTTTTATCAGCACTGGCCCTCAGGTCGGAATTCGAAATAATCTCTACGGAGAGGAGCTTAACTTTCTTTTTTAAACTTTATGCGTTTTTTTGTTTTTATCTCTGTCGTAAACGTTCTATTTATTACATGTCTTCTAGCCAATTAATGCATTTATATATATGTGCGGGGTGGCTCATATATACAGTGGTAAGACACCGTGCTACTAACTTCAAGGATCCGAAGAATCGAATTCGGCTAACAGTTAATTATTTATTCTGTTACAGTACTCCTGAGTCAACCCTGTGTGTTCGGGAGCCTTCCAGCCGCATGAAGTGGGTAGCCTTAATTGTGGAAAAATCTGGTAGTCGAGTTTAATTCTGACCAAATCACCTTCTTGCATAACCGTTGTTCTAGTAACAGTACTTTACTAAGTACTCCACGCCTGAATCTTCATGGGTTGTAGCGGTACCGATTTATTCATGGTGAAATGTACTGTAGAACCACGTTTGTCCACGTGTAACTATTTTTATATCGTGGCTATATTCATGTTGTTTGAGAATGAAATCTACCGAAGGAGCTGTGTTTGAAATGTGATATCCATGGTTAGCGAAAGCCGTGAATGGAATATGATGAAAATTACACCAGAGTTATGAAAAAATATTTATATTATACAAATATATTAGAAGGGAATCCATTGTTAAATATAGCAATATTGAAAAAGTGGAAATAATTCAAAAACGAGCAGACTGGGCTGTGAATTCAAAATAACTAAATTTATAATGAAACTTCTTGAAGTTTTATTTTTTTAAATTTAATTTATTTATAGACGTTTACAACTGTTTTAAAATAAAAATACATCAAGTAAATTTGATCTTAGATCATAATGGTTTGATTATGACGATGATTAACAGCCAACAACCCATTGGTAGCACTTAAATAATATTTCTAAATTAATAGGTCTGGAAGAAAGCTTAGAAACTATTGGGTGTGGGAATTTCCTGAAATAATATTCCAAAACCTTGTTTGTTCAATAGACTCAAAACCAGAATAAATAATATGATCCGATTTACATATGCATAATTTATTTAAAGTCATAAATACATAGAACAAAGATAAATAAAGCAATAATAATTATATAAATAAATTAAGAACATGAAGTACGCGGAATATTGATATTCAAAGAGACTGATATATATAATTTAATGTTTAATTGATAATAAATTATGTTTAAGAGACAATGATCACCTGTTTTTTTAAAAATATAAATACGTATGAATAGTATAGAAATAGTTTTCACAGTTGTACTGCCCTTTAAAATCTCCCTTTTGAAATTAATAAATATATAATATAATTTTATAATATTTTAATTTAATACAGAAATTTATTTTAGAAATAAAATTGGGTATTAGATATAATGTGAGGGACATGACGGCCGTGCGGATTGGGGCGCAGGTCCCGGGGAGCTCGGTTCGGAACGTTGTGGGTTCGATTCCCTCCTGGAACAGTTAACATTCATTTTTCGGTGGTCCCCAGGAATGAATCTTGACACTCCCATCTTGGTTAGTACGCGGGGGCGAATCAGCTAGCCGCCAGGGGTTAGCAAAAAGGACCAATAGGCCCACTTGCCGGACTTGTTCCCCCCACCAAATATTTTTGTTCCTGCCAAGAATAAAAAATTTAAACACAGTTTAACAAAAGGTAACGGAGCCGGAATGCATTCGGGAAAGAGGGAAAATCCCTATTTTTTCTTTTTTTTCTCCTATAGTTATTCATAAAAGTCTATAATATTTTTTAATTCTTTAGCACGGAATTACTCAATTTTTCACCGAAGCTAATCAAAATTGCTCGAGCCTTTATGAAGAAAATAAAAAAAATATATGAAAAATCGATCCTATAGAGTAGCACTTATGGTTAGTCGATTTCATCAGAACACTTACTAGCATTTCCTAGTCATACACCTGCTCTAAATATGCAATTTCAGCTTTGTTGGACTTTTTGTTGAGCTAGACTGTTCACACAGACCATTTTGCTAGATTAGGTTTTTTGGATTTAGAGGACCTCAAATCGTGAATTTTCGTCGAAAACAGGAATTCTAAACTTTGCATGATTCTAATCCTTTCCCTTACTGTATATTCCAAATATAGGTAAGTGAAATTAAAAAGCTTTAAATATTTAATTTTGATATGCTATCGGTACTTCATAATTTACGTTACTAATATTTTAAATCTTTGCTTAGATTAAGTGATTTAATTTGTGTCAGTTTATGATCAACAAAAAAAAAATACCGTATGGGGTGAGCGTGTAGCGATCTAATCCCTGTCGTACAATATTGGTTCACATGATATAATGAATTATTTCAATTTAATTTTTTTGGTAATATTTTAGAATTCATTATTGGTTACATTCTGGTTTCATGGTTTTTGTATTTTTTCCTTGTCTATGGTGGAATTGTTTACAATGAAACCCAGGAGCAGTATAATTCAGCTTTATTGCACTCTCGACAAGGTGTCGAAAGGTTCTCTGTGTAAATCTGTAATGTAACTAAGATTAATGAACCCATTTAGAGCATTTTATCTGTAATTGGGTCAAAATATGAGAGGGTTTTTTTCATCGAAATTGAGATTTACTTCTTCCTCTGAAAATCACATCCTGAAAAGATATATTGCTTTTTTTTTCGTACTAAGGGTCCGGTAATAACTCGATTTTTGGTTTCAAATAAATAATTTACTTTCAAAGAATCATAGGATATATGTATGTGTGTGTCTGATGATCTTGAGGATCAATCAATAATGAACCAGTTATATTTTGGTGACGTGTCGAGATTTTATTGGTCATCATAAAATGAAAAAATGAATTTTCTTAAATAATTAATTATTAACAATAAAATGTTCAGAATATATATTACGAGTAATAAATAGGAACATTACTTATAATTATTTTATACGTAACTAGTAACTTAAATAACCACTAGAACTAATTTATATAAGTTTTACAATACAACAGCAAGATTGAAATGGAGAAAGGTAAATGTGGTTATTTAGGTTTTGCTGACACTAAGTTGTTGGTTCCAGTAGGTAATTGGTCTGCTTATTTATGTTTTAGATGATATATGTTTATTATTAGTGTTGTTATTTATATCTTATGTGTTTATAAAATTGGAGTATATCTATGTATATAATATTCAGAGGAGGAACTCCGCACAATTATTAAGGAACTCCCAGGTCCCGAGCTCATTATACTGCATGTATACTTCTACAATATTCTATTAGATTAGATCACCAATAGTATATACTTCCAAGTCATAGTCATAATGTTAGAGTATAGTTATTAAGTCTAAATTGACGACAGCTGTCCGTCGTAAAAGAATTAGAAGCTTCCGCGTTTCCTTACAAACGCTCTTGCTTGAGCACATCATTAAGACACGTGCCAGGCAATGACCTTCAATTCACTCCTGGCTCAATTACAAAAATAATCATAAAATAAAATTATGTTTATCTTAGTGTGTTTTAATAAGATTTAGTTAATTAAATCGAAGGGAAGTATTTAGAGTGCTTTCATGACGAGGACCAAGGTACAAGGGGCCAGTGGACACTGATTGGCTTTCATTAAGACAATTAATAAAACTGACGATACGACCATTAGTGGGGAGGGATGCTGGTAAACAGGCTGGGATCGATAGGTGGTCAACAGCTGTGGTGTAGCTATTGCTCTGTGCTTCTAGCTTTCTCTGTGTACTCAAGCTCTGACTGTAATGTCAGCATACATCCGGCTTGACGTGGGTACATATGTGCGCTAGGAGAATAGTGTGCACTTGATCAAAACTGAATTGATATATGTCAACCCCAAGGGAATAAATACAAAAATATATATTTTTAAGAAAAACGAATAAAAAACAGGAAGATTACTTTTTAGTTTCAAAGCCGACTTCCAACACATTACAAAAGACTGATCTACATGACTGTAATAAGGCCAATCTGGACATATGGAGTTGAGCTTTGGGGCTCCACTAAACCTTCGAATTCCTCTCGTATTCAATCCTTACAATCCAAAATTCTTCGTAAAATCCTCAATGCTCCTTACTTTGTCACAAATAAAATCATACATAAAGACCTTAATGTTTCCTATGTAACCGATCTAGCCCGAACCAGATATCACTCCTTCCATTATAAACTCCCTAACCACTCAAACCCCCTAGTTTCTAACCTTGCATCCTCTTCCATTCCTGACAATCCTCCGAGGCGACTAAAAAGAATTGGGCCACGAGACAAGCTAATGTAAAATGTCATTAGAGTGCTACCAATAGGTAGTTTCTCTACACGCCTGTAACAGTCCAATTTAACTGAGGTCAGATTTACTAAATGTATTATAATGTACAGTTGTAAATAGCAATAAATAAATATTAAAAAAAAAAATTCAAAGCCGTGCACTACACAAAATAAAATGTTTATGAATGGCGTTAAATGAACGATATTTCACACCAAATTGTTAAATTATAAACTCTAAAAATCTAACTAGTATTATATAAAGTCAAAGAGTAATAATATTGTTAAAAATTATACAAAAATTAGTCTACTAGTTTTACTTATAGATATTATATGACTCGAATTACAGAGGAGAGGGTAGTTAAATGGAAACTGCTTTCAATATGGAATTTCACTAATTTTTTTTTGTGCCCTACTAAGTTTTTAGTTATTTATGTTTTAAGCGCCAGTTGAGGGAATCTAATTTTTACGAGCTAATAGCTATTAACTGTGTAATTTAGGTAATTAGATTTTTAAAATGTGTGTATTTTATAAAATAGTCCTCTTATCGTTTCCAAACAAGGGTGGCTTTGTTTTTCTTCACCCGTGATAATAGCATTTGATACTTACGTGTCAGCCATTTGTGAATGAAAATTCATTGTAACCTACATTATAACCCTAATGGATTGGGTAAGCAGTCAGAAAAAGTGAACCTAAAAAGGCGGGGCTTATAATAAACTCTAGGGGCGTTGCAAAGGAGTAGCCAATCATTGGCTGCCGTATATAGTTATGCGTGTATTTAGTTTTGAAACAATAGTTTTGTTTATTTTAAAGACTTTTTTAAATTTCACTTATGAATATGGGCAGAATATATTGCATTTAGATTTAAATTGTACGAATACGTTCTGTGTAATTAAACAATTTTTTTTTAAAAGAAAATAAGAGTTATGATAGTCAATGGTACAGACTTGACTACAGAATTATTTTTCTTTTAGAGAAAATTTTTTTTACTTAGATGATAGGATGCATATTATCTATTATACACTATGATGTTGCCCTGCGATAATACTCTCTGTGGCAGTAAACATATATTGCAATGTTGACAGTGTTTTTGACTTGATCTTTTTTTATCGCTAAAACTAATTTAAATGTCAGAGAACTTGATAACTTGGGCGAGGGTCTCAGAGTGCTTGGTTCAGAGGGTTGTGGGTTCGATTCCCACATTATCCAATATTTATTTCGCGGCGGGTCCTAGAAAGGAAACCTTGACATTCCCACTCTGGGGCTGTATAGGTCCTCAATGGAGGACTTAAGGCAAAGAAAAAAATTAAATGTCAACTAAATTAAATTAAAATTAATGAAAATAAAAATAAAATAATTCTCTTCAATTCTTAACAAGATGTATAACAATGATTTTTAGTTAAAGGCTGAACTAATTCCTAAGTTAGATTGCTCATATGACTCAGTCATATCCTATGTTTTGAAACTGTTTGAGCTTAATATAGGGAGGATTTTTTTTTTTTTTTTTTACTATATTTTAATACTGTCGACTTTTTGATAGTTTCTACGGAACGTCCCTGAGCTCTGTGCTGTAAATTCCCAACCTTAAACGTATTTGGAATAATTAGAAATATATAATTTGGAATAATGGAGAAGGATAGATATCAAATGCGAGAGTTCCCTCAGGGATAAAATAAGGATGCAAAAATTATTTGGGATGCAAACACTATAGTCAGTAGTTAAAAAGCTAATAATAAAGAACTGATAAATTCTGCTTCTATAGAATTCCCGAACAAAATCAATAAAAGTATTAATGCCAATGTGGCTCCGACCCGACTGTCTCATTTCCATCTAAATAATTTATTAACTATAAGGAATATCTTTTTTACCAAATAAATTCGCTATGGAATTTATTGATAAACATATTCAATGGAACTAAAATTGGAAATCCCTACCTCATTCGATAAACAATCAAAAGGTGAGAGGGTCATAAGGCCGTCTATTTTTGGAATGTACCATTTAAAATTTAAAAAAAATTATTTCAGATATTTATTTAATTTTTCAAAAGAGTATATTAATTCAATTTAAAAACAGTCATTTTTAATTGTTTTACATGAGCCATTTAATGACTTCTTTTAACGAACTCTTAGAATTAAATTTTATATAGAAAAACTTAATACAAATTTTTCAACAATTTCCATGTTTTTGGTTATTTTAAAAACGCCTAAAAAATAATAATAACAAACATATAATATATTCCAGTAGTTTTTATCTTAAATTATTTTTCAACGAATCGTTGAATTATTCCATGAACTCTGATTCTCATATTCAATAAGAAAACAACATGCATAAGTAGGAGGTACTTATTTAATCTACAATTATTATATAGTTTTTTCCTACGATATATGCCTTAAAATATCTCGGCAAATTTAATAGAAATACATGAGAGCATATTTAATAACATTGGAATACTGAATGTTTTTATGCCAAAAAGGCAATCCAAGGTATCCTTAACACCCAGCTATACATATAGCATACTTATATATGTACGTACCAAATACCCACTAAAATCATTACAGGAGGGTAAGAAAAAAAAAAAGAATGTTTTTATATTTGTGATACGAAGAAACGAACTTTTTAAAAGCTGAATTTAGTGGTTTTTTTTTTTTTTGAGAAATCATAAATATTAAAGATAAAAATAAAAATAGATTAAAATAGCTATGTTTATACATATTGTTTATGTCTAATGTATAATATACAAAATATTGTTTTATTGTAATAAAAGTATTACTTTTAAAAAACTGAATTTAGTGCTTTTTTTTTTTTTTTTTTGAGAATTCATATAAAATATTAAAGATAAAAATAAAAATAAATTAAAATAACTATGTTTATACATATTGTTTATGTCTAATGTATAATATACAAAAAAGTATTTTATTGTATTAACGTTTTTTCCAACTTAATCTGCCTTCCATCACAGCCTATTTGTCTAGCGAAGCATGTCTCTCGCGTAAAGAGAAATCTGTCTTGAAGGCAGTAATGGTTTTTATGACGCCATAAAAATTCAACTGCTGGCAGTATTGGACTTGAACAAATAGTAATCTCAAGTTGTAATATTTGGATTACGACCTCCGCTACAGATTTCCTGTGTCACAAGTATTACTTTTTTACGATGTAGTTTTCTAACATTAGTATAGACTTAATTTTTATTTTATATCTAGACTAACTTTATTCGCTAGTCTTGATATAAAATAAAAATTTTACCAGGATTATACTGTTCCATGTACCATAAAAAAAAATACTTAAAATATAACTTCTTTAGCTTGATACGTTCATACTTGAAGAATTTTTACGGATATCTTATGTCTAAAACGATATTTTTAGACAGAGAATAGATATTTCAGTCCAGTATTGGAGTATTGGAAACTTGGACAAATTAGTCTGAAGTTGTAATATTTGGATTACGACCTTCGTGACTTGTCCTTTTAAAGTTTTTTCCTTATATACAAGTATAGTAAACCTTCTAAACCACCACGTTGTTAAAAACCTGTATATATTAACTATATATAGTTTTATTAGATCTTTATGTAGAACTTCCATTTAAAAGTTAATAGTTAAAATAAGTAAGTTAATTAGTCCATTAAAATTGTAACTTAACCTTAAAGATATTTAAAAAAAAATGTATTGATATTTACAACTGTTAATAAAATATAACATTTGTAAATAAATTTCAAGTAAGGTCATAATGGTACGATGCAAGTATGTAGAGAAACTACCAGTTGATAGTTCTCTAAAAACATTTTTGTAAGGTCTCGAGGCCATCTTCTTTTCAGATACCTCAGAGGATTGACAGGAATGAAAGAGGAAGCAAGGTTAGAATTTATAATGGAAGGATGAATATCTGGTTCGGGCTAGATCGGTTATATAAGGAACAATAAAGTCTTTATGGACGATTTTATATGTGACAAAGTAAGAAGCATTATGGATTTTACGAAGGATTTTTGATTGTAAAGATTGGATACGAGAGGAATTCGAAAGTTTAGCTCAACTCCTTATGTCCAGATAGGCCTTATTATTGTCATGTAGATCAGACTTTTGTTATGAATTGGAAGTTTAGACCGTTTGTCTAGTAAGTGCTGTAATATTCGGAATCAGCGTTCAGATTCCTGTCTTTTTATTCTTGTGTGAGGATAACCTTGAAGTAATTGAAAATAATTATCAAAAGATGATAGTAGTATCACTTCCTGAGGGTGTTTAGGCCTAATATGCTAGATTTTCTAAAATGGCCGTCGTATATTTTCAAGTTTATAGCTAATAACTCCTAATATATTTAATATATATTTTCTGTTGGCTCTATAGACCTTTGGCCGCCCGAACCAGCCTTCTCCACGCTTGCCTATCTGTGGCTACTGCTTTCCAGTTTGCTGTATGCAGCTCTTTCGCATTTTTGTTGATTCTGCCTATCTATCTGATTTTTGGCCTCCCATGAGCCTACTATACTGGTATTCATTTTTGTGTAGAGACTTCCCGATGGATTGCTTCGAGCCACATATCCCGCCCATCTTAACCTCCTTACCTTCATTTCTTGAGATATTGACTGATCAGTCTCTGTCACTATTAGTTTTTCTCCTCTATGTTTTTTTTTTTCTCCTCCATTAGTTTCTCTCTCTCTCTCTCTCTCTCTCTCT